>NW_015386318.1:367131-372890 GCF_001527695.2 Protobothrops mucrosquamatus | reverse complement strand
TCCTAATTGTCTGGTCTTTGCCTCAAACAGGAATTTCCTTTCCTATCAGAATAGGTTTCACTGCTTACACTATGGGATGTTAAAAAAAAAAAGTAATAAAATAAAGCAGTGGATAAGCTAACATTATTTCAGTCAGACCTGCTTGGTGTTTTCAGAGGGGGGGAAAAAATGAGCAAGTAACTTTTTGGGGTCAAATGCATGTTAGAAGCAAAGCCAAGAAGAACTCATTTCAGAGTAGAAATATTTCTACCCCTGCTTCAAGGAAAATTCAGTGAAAATTTACAGATTTTTTCCCCGTGATGATAAATTGGAAGCCGCCCCCCCCCCCCCAAATAAGCTGAAACTGACCAGCAGAGAAATCTGAACAGGTGAAACAACAAAAAGCTATTGCAGATAACCAACACTTACAAAACCTTGTGGTGTTTTGGCAACGCTGACGGTGTATGTGGGCCTTTGTGTTTTCACCCCTTGGGATCTGGATGGAGTTTTCTCATTGTGCAGACTATCCTGCAGGCAACAACAGCAACAACAACAAAAAAAAGAAGTAGAGATTAAAACGAGTTTTAATGCAAACAGAGGTGGGGAGAAGAAAGCCGGTCTACGTGATATTCCTGATAAAGATATTTGAGACATGCTATTATACAGGAAGTCCTCGACTTATGACTGTAACTGAGCTTAACAGTGTCATCGTTTGGGCCAGTCGCTAAGCAAAGTCAATGAGGAAGCCAGATTCACTTAACAACCGTGTTACCAATTTAACTGCAGTGATTCCCTTCACTTAAGTCGTAAAACGGGGCAAAACTCACTTAAGAGATTTCTCAGCACCATAAATTCTGAGCTCAGTTGTGGTCTTAAGAAGAGGACGACTTGCTGTTACTGATCAACCTTCTGCCCACAGGATAGGTGACGAAAATAGGGTCCTGTGATCCAGACCCAGGCCCAGCATCAGTGGCCCTCACCATCTTCGATTGCAGTGTCCACTTCCATAACCACCCAACTCAAGCTTACCGAATTGACCAGCGAACAGCAAGATCCGGGCGTGGAAACTGTACACCCAAAAGCATCTACAAGCAGAACAGAGAATTAAGACTAGATTAAGGTGATCAAAGCTTGGGCTGAAGGCATCTGCCTAGGGTTCTGCCTCGATTCTTCAACCGAGAGACAGACCAACTGTTCAGCACCAATTCCTTAACAACGTTCCACAGTCTATAGTGACCAAAAGTGTTGGTACTACAACTTCTCCAATCATTGTGTTATTCATCCTGCTTTTCTTATGGACTTCAACTCTCAGAATTAACTGGCTGGGGAATTCTGGGAGTTGAAGTCCACAGGTCTTCAAGGTGCCAAGCTTAGACATCCCTCCTTTACAGATTAGGGCTCAGTTGGGTTCCCCATCAAAAATACCATCGGTATTGATATGGCTGTAGGTTCCTTCATGATTGTCCCAGAGACGTCTCCACAGATGTTCCTTCATGATCTTCCAGTCTTGTTTAAGACACCATTGTCCCACCCCCCAGAAAAAGGACAACCACAAGAACTGGCTTTTCAAAAGCTTCTCACCTTCTCCTTTGACTCTCCTAAGCAGATCTTGGAGTTCCCCTTTGACCTCATCAAAGTTCTCCACTTGGATCCGAAAGCTCGAAGCGGGCAGCTTCTCTTTCTTGAGCCTCTCCAGGGAGTCTTTGATGAAGGGCTGCATGTCCATCACCTCTTGGTCCGAGGCAAAGAGGTCCATCTTCTCCACCAGCCGCTCGCCGGCCTCCATTCGCTTGAGGAACTGCTCCGTAGACTCCAGCTTCTTCTTGGTTTCTTCTTGCTCCAGACACAGTCGTCGGTCCACTTTCTCCACAAGTTCCTCCCCCTTGTGCTGGATCCACTGGACCATGTCCTTCACCTTCTTCTGGATCAGCTCTCGGGTCTCGTTCCGTACTTTCTCCAGCTTCTGCAGTCGCTCCTGGACGTTGTGGTAGGTGCTCTCGTAACTCCTCTTCTTCTCCACCAGCTCCATCTTGACCCTGCTCAGTTCCTCCTTCCGGCTCTCAATTTCCACCCGGATGTCACTGTAAAGCTTGGCGTTGTAATGTTCTCCATCGAGCAGGGCACAAGAGCAACACATGGGTTTGCGGCAGCCACGACAGTAGATGCTGTTAGGCACAAGAAGACCAGTTGTTGTTATTGTTTTTTTTAAAAAAGACACCTGAATCCCTTCTGTCTTTTTCTGGATCAAAAAGATGGCATTGCCAATTTGTTTTCAAGTAAAATGAGTAGATATCAAATTACAACCGTTTCAGGTTGGGATGGTATAGGACAGTGATGGCGAACCTTTTAGAGTCTGAGTGCCCAAACTGCAACCCAAAACCCACTTATGCATCGTTGAGTGCCAGGTGAGTGTGGCCCATTGGCTGAGTGTTGCCAATTGGGTGGACGTGGCCAATTGGGTGGGCGTGGCTGCGGTGGTAATGGCAGACTGGGTGGGATTAAAAAGTTCAATCAATCAATTCCAATCTTTTTTTTCCCGCAAGAAGTTGAAATTGACTGATTGATTGGACCTTTTTTTTTTCCCCACATGGCGGCGGAGGCCTAAAGCGAAAAGGTTTTATAAAACCCAGCTGAAGGCCTAGGACTGGGGCGACGGCACACGTGCCCACAGAGAGGGCTCTGAGTGCCGCCTCTGGCACCCGTGCCAAAGGTTCGCCACCACGGGTATAGGAGATGAGCAGACTGAGCCCGAGGGAGGGAGGGGTCAAGCATATCATCTGTCTCAAATCCCTTCGCGCTCACAAGAGATCTCAACTTACAACCGTTTGAAGTTAGGACGGTGTAGGAGATAAGCAGACTGAGCCCCAGGGAGGGAGGGGTCAAGGGCATCATCGGTCTCGAATCCCTTCGCGCTTACAGGAAACCTAAATCCCGCCCACCTTGAATTCCTTCTATTCTTAATTCCCGCTAATTTCCCTTGACGGCTAGTAGTTCAGAATCTCGCTGAGATCACCAGCTCCCAATAAACCTTTATATATTCGTTTGAACCGCCTGGACTTCCTGATTTTCCTCTCTCGGCTGCCAAGGAAGACCCTCACCTTATGATCTGATTGTTGTGGCTGGGCTCGGCACAAAATAGGTTGCAAGACTTCCTTGCCCCTTCTAGAAAACTCTGGGCCGTCTCCTTCCTCAAATCGGCCAGCTGCTGGGTCTCGTGGCTTTTCTGCTTCATGTACCACTGGTGGGCTTCGTAACACTTCAGGCAAAGGAACTCCTCGCACTCGACACACCAGAACTCCGCTCCTCCCTTGCAGAGATTGCAAAGCAGCTCCTGATTCCTGACGATCTTCTGGTAGGTGTTGAGCTTGGCCTGGAGGTTGATGAAAAGCAGGTTGTCCTGAGGCGGAAATCTCTCCGAGGTCTGGATGGGGATGGCGCAGACCGGACACTGCCCAGCGGGCTTGTTCTCCTCAAGGCATTCGCTGCAGAGGGTGTGCAGGCAGGCTAAGAGTTTGGGGTTCCTGGCTTCTCTCTGGCACCGCGCGCACAAGAGGAACTGGAAGTCTCCCTCCATCCTTGGAGAAAAAGGAGAGAAGACAAGATGAAGCCCACGGAGCTAAGAGGAATGACCATCCGGACGATAACTGGACTTCAACTCCCAAAATTCCCCTGGCTCCGGAGTTCTGGGAGTCGAAGTCCACCCTTCTTCCAGCCGCCAAGATTGAGAAACGCTGCTTTAGTTGGTGGACTTCAACTCCCAAACTTCCTCAGCCAGCATCGCGGCTGCGGGATTCTGGGAGTCGAAGCCCACCCCTCTTCCAAGATCGAGAAACACGGTGCTATAGTATTTATTATTATTTTTTTTAAGTTGGGTTCACACACTCCACGTTCAAACCAGGCTGATAAAACAGCTTTCCTTGGCGCTTTGAGGCCTTCCAAATGCATTAAGCAGCTTCTGCCCCCCAGAGGAATGCTGGGAGTTTTAATTTAATATACCTGGAGGGCGCCTAATTGGGAAAAGGAAGCGAGGTGAGTCAGGCTGCTTCCCAAAGAAAGAGAATTGATTTTTTTTCTCCCCTAAAAGTTATTTTCCCATTATCTGGAAAAGATATGCTCCAGATGTGTGCACACATACACACACACATACACACACACATTTAAAGAAATGTGTGTGGAATAGGAAGCTGTTAAAAGCAGAGGCAAAGCAAGCAAACATTACGTCATTAACTGTAACAGTTGCTTTTTGAGTACAGGTGGTCCTCAAGTTACAAAAGTGCATTTAGTGACCGTGCAAAGTTACAACGGATCTGAAAAAAAGTGACTTTTGATCATTTTTCACACTTACGACTGTGGCAGCGTCCCCATCAGAATTCAGACACTTGGCAACCGACTCATATTTATGACCGTGGCAGTGTCCCAGGGTCATGTGATCCCCTTTTGTGACCTTCTGACAAGCAAAGTCAGTGGGGCAAGTCAGACTCACTTAAGGACCGCATAGATAAGATAACCTTTATTGTCGTTTTTTACTATGAGCACACTAGCCCACATTAAAAATGAAATTCTTGTTGCCTGCTCTCAAAAGACAGTATATATCTACCCACACCCATACATAACACACATGCACACATGCTATATACCAGTGGTGGCGAACCCATGGCATGGGTGCCAGAGGTGGCACTCAGAGCCCTCTCTGTGGGCACGCACGCCATCGCCCCAGCCCCGCCACCCCTGTGGCCCCCTCCTCACCAGCAGCCCCCCCAGAGGAGAGTCGCCCCGGGCGCAGCCTGTGCAGAGCAGCGCAGCCAAGGACATGGCAGCCGGGCAGCGGGGACAAGACTCCACCCTCACGCCCCATCGCATACAGATGATGCTGCGGGGCGCAGATAGAGGGCCTGGCCGCCATGACGCTGCTGGGCCGCCTGGGCGATCTGCTGTGGCGGGCCGTGGAGGTGGTGGGTGGCCCTGCGGGCAGGAGATGTATGGATGGGGCAGGGGCGAGACGGGTTTTGGGCACTCGGTCACTGCTATATACATATATATGATATAATGTGAAGTAGAATAAGGTGATCACCAGGATAAAATTAGATTAAACATTTATGTTTATGATTTTATCCTGGTGATCACCTTATTCTACTTCACATTATGTATATACCCTACCAACCGACATATCGACTTGTTATACGGCATATCAGGTGTTAAGCAGTGTTTCTCAACCTTGACAATTTTAAGGCATGTGGACTTCAACTCCCAGAATTCCACAGCCAGCATTGCTGGCTGTGGAATTCTAGGAGTTGAAGTCCACATGCCTTAAAATTGTCAAGGTTGAGAAACACTGTGTTAAGGCATCACGAGCAATTGCGCAAGGGGCCAGAAGGTGCAAACCGACAACTAGCCCCCTCTCGTATGGTCATCCAGGATAGAAAAGTGAGGGACCCTGACCACATAACAACTGATATGTCTGCACGATTGAAAGTCATGACAATTAATGATACAGGAGAAAAACGGACTGGACCGGCTACGAGATCGAAGACAAGGCAGCAAACTAATGGGACTAATGCTGTAAGCGCGACTGAGAAGCCACCAACCAGTATAACCGCACGAGGTGTCAACAACACATTGGACCGTGATAGGAGGAGGAGTAACCATATGGCAACATCGGACAGCCTGACGTTACATGATAAGCATATTCAGCCTATAACGGGCGGCAGGAAGCAAAGCAACGGGAGTCAGGCAGACATCGGCTAACGCAGCTGAATCGCGGTTGATAACAGCCAATCACA
>NW_015386318.1:346629-365548 GCF_001527695.2 Protobothrops mucrosquamatus | reverse complement strand
GGAGTACCACCACCACCCCCACGCCCTTGCAAGGAAGCGCCCCCCACCCGAGAAACGTCTGAATCCTCCTGACGGGGGGAGGGGAGGGGAGGGGTGGGAGCGCGCAACAGGCTTCCGCCTCTCGCGAGTCAGGGCGGCTTAGAGTTGCGGGGAAACCGAAAGTTAGGTTTCGCAGATCGCGGGGAACGAAGGCTTCCTCTTCCCCACGGGAGGAAGTTGGGGCGGCTGCCCGCGTTGCTAACGAGCTGCGATGGCCGAAGAAGCCGCCTCGGCGCCGGAGCCGTCCGCCTCCCATTTGACGGTAAGCGTCGGGGAAGGTTTCCGCGGTTTGTTCCGAAGTAACGCGGAGGGCGGGCAACTCCGGAGCAGAGAGAGAGAGCAGAGACTTAATTGGGCCAGAATGCGGAACACTGCCCCCCAGTTTGGGGAGGGGGAGGGGGAGAGGAAGAAGCCCCCCCCCAAAAAAAAGACTTGGTCCCACCTAAGAGTCTTAAAAGTGGGACCTGCGGAGTGAGAGGGAAGACACTGGCTTTGGGAGGCAGGGGGCTGCCCCGTGGAGAAGGGCTCGTAAAGATCCGTGACCCCCCCCCCCATATTCAGCCTCTCCCCACCCAGTTTCCCTCCTTCCTTCTTTTCCACCACACCTTTATTTTCTTCCTTCACGGTTCTGCGCTTTTCCGGGTATGCCTCACCCGGAGCGTTTCAGGAGGAATCCGTGTCTTCCAGATCCGGCAGGACTACATGTCCCATGAAGCCCAGCCAGCATGGCCGGGGCCCAGAGGAGTGAGGGTCAGCCACAGTTGGAAAGCCAGACTTCACTTCTCTTCTTTAGTGAACGGGGTGGAAGCCAAACCAGACAGGAAATACAGGGGGTCCTCGGTTTACGACCACAACTGAGCCCAAAATTGTATGTTGCTAAGGGAAACGCTTGCTAAGTGGATTTTGCCCCGTTCTACGACCTTTTCTTGCCCCAGTTCTTAAGTGGATCGCTGCAGTTGTTAAATTAGCAACACGGCCGTTAAGGGGAATCACATGACCCCGGGACACTGCAAACGTCATAAGTACAAGTCAGTTTCCGAGCATCTGAATTTTAATCGTGATCCCTAGGATGCTGCAACGGTCGTAAGTGAGAAAAAACAGTCATAAGTCACTTTATTCTGTGCTACTGTAACTTTGAAACGGTCACTAAATGAAGTATTGTAAGTCGAGGACTACCTGTAGGAAGACATGAGCTAATTGTCAACAGAACTCCAAGGCAGGAGAGTTCCTTAAAGAACACATTTATTGGCTACAAAGTACAGGCACTTTCAAAAGTGAAACCAAGACTGAAGTTTCCCTCCAAAGGTTAATACAATGTTACAAAGTTAATTTCCCACCCCACTAATATGTCATAAATCACATTCCCCAATTAATTACTTTGGCGGGCTTCCTAGCAAAAGCGTCAGCAATGACCTTGGTTCCCACAGAACACTTCATTGTGTTCTAAAAAACTAAAAAATACTCATTTCCCCTCCGAACTCTGTGGCAACTGAAAACGAGGTGGAAATGGCTTCAGCCAAATTCGTTTGCAGGGTTGACACTAACTCTACTTTATTTTAAGGCTACATGAACAGAATCTTGCAGGTCTGAAGGTACGGGCTTCCTGCTTTAAGCAGGTTGATTTATTCAAGAGGTTCCTCCCTAATTTTATTCCTCTGACCAAAGAGCCACGGAGGGTTCCTGCCTCTCTTCTTTGATTGTAGCTTCCCTTCCCTTGGTCCCCCAAGGTCGCCCACGGGTTCCTTTACAATTATTGAGAGCTAGAGAAAGCAGTTGATACTGGACCATTGAGCTCAACCTCAGCCTCCTAAAGAGGAGTGGACTTCAACTCCCAGGAACCCCTTAGTGGCCTAGCCAGTTATCTGGGGGAATTCTGGGAGTTGAAGTCCACCCGGCTGAGGTTAAGAAACACTGGACAGATGGGTTGAAGATTTACTCTCCAGGACTTCTGGCAATCCTCCAGATTTCAACTCCCAGAATTCTCAGCTGGAGCCATGCTTGCTGGGGAATTCTGGGATTTGAAATCAACCAATCTGGAAGCTGCTGAGATTGGCCAAGATTGGGCGTAGAATTTCTACCGAAAGGTGAAGCCAAATCCACAGCGTTGGAAGGAAACCAAACAAGGAAGCTAATTCCAGTTGTGTTGTTAGGTCCCTTGTGTGCTTTTTGGTTTACAGTTGACTTTCTCCTCCCTCCTCGGAAAGAATGGAGGAAAAAAATTGTCTGATGGGAGGGGGCTGAAAAATGGACAAGTACTCCACCACGCCCAACTTCCTACACGTTCCAGCTAGCAGCGTTTCATTTCCTGCTTGTATATTATTCCATTTCAGTTGCATTCATTAAACTGAGTTGGGTTAATCTAGACCAGTGGTTCTCAACCTGTGGGTCGGGACCCCATTTGGGGTCGATCGACCATTTCACGTGGGTCGCCAAGCAAGGCTGTCCACCATTTTTTTGTCCGCCATTTTTTTCCCCTTTTCCGGCGGGTGCCTTACCTCCCTTGGGCTGGGCCAGCTGGTGGTCGGCCTTCTCCGTCTCTGCCGCTTGCCAGCTACGCCTCTGCCATCGCAGGGGGCGGAACCACGCATGCGTGGCGCTCCGGGGCAGGGAAAGTCCTCGACTTACGGCCGGTTGGGTAGTCCTCGACTTACGACCGGTTTAGTCCTCGACTTACGACCGGTTGGGGTCGCGGCATTAAAAAGGTTGAGAACCACTGATCTAGACATTCCTTTCACATCTTTTCCTTCCACAGGAGATGAATGAGGAGTTACAGTTCCTCCTATGTGACAGATGCCACTCAGAGGTCCCACACCCCAAACTCCTGCTCTGCCTTCACAATCTCTGCTCCCTGTGCCTTGAAGAAAAGCCGCCCGATCTCTGTGTCATCTGTGGAACTCCGTACGTCCACCTTGCAGAGACCCCTGAAAAGCAGGATAACGTGTTCTTCGCCAACCTCCAAGTCAATTTTGATCTCTACCAGAAGGTCACTGGGAGCAAAGAGTCGGTTTGTAACAACTGTAGGAAAGAGGCAGAGTTTTGGTGTTTCAGCTGCAAAGAGTTCCTTTGCCTCTTGTGCTTTCGAAGCCACCAGAGATATCTGAAGAAAGAGAGTCACGAAGCCAGGCCGCTGAAGGACTTCCAGGCAGAATCTTGCAAGGAATTCCTTTCAACCATCAGAATGCCCAACAACATGTTTTGTTCCAAGGAGGGACACAGCAGCCAAATATTAAGGTAGGTTGTCCATCTATGCTTCATTCTCAAACTGGAGAACCTCTTTTAAGCCACCACCCTGTTGCCCACTGGCTGGCCTTCCTGTCTGCCCAAAAGCTGATGGTTTTAGAATCTGGAGCAAGAAGCAGTGAGCTTTGTGGCTCCAACAGAAATCTGGAGCGAGGCCTAGAGAAGCTTTGAGCTAACTAGCTAAGATAGAACAAAACGATGGGAAGAAGAGAAGTGGCCCCAGCTCTAATGAAATAAGTCCCAGTTGGGTTTCAAGGACACTCCGCACGATTTGGAGAATACGTCCCAGTTCATACAACATTCTGTGGCGTAAGGCAATGAGTGAATAGCCTCCGAAGCAAAGTTTCAGGAAATAGATAGAGAGCCTTTATTGTCATTTTTTTTTTTACTGTGGGCACAATGGCACACATTAAAAATGAAATTTAGTTGCCTGCTCTCAAATTGTACACATACATAACCCAATGATTTCTCATTCTTGCAGATGAGTCTCCAATTTCTCATGAGGGAAGCAGCTTAGCTTGGACAATCATGAATCTGGATATTTCTTTAGGGACAATTGTTCAAGCCTTGTTGGATTGAACTAGGCCAGGGGTAGGCAACCTTGGCTCTTTTATGACTTGTGGACTTCAACTCCCAGAATTCCTGAGTTGGCCAAGCTGGCTCAGAAATTCTGGGAGTTGAAGTCCATGAGTCATAAAAGAGCCAAGGTTGCCTACTCCTGAACTAGGCCAATCTCTGCTTAGATAGAGCCGTGAATCCCACTTCTATTCTCCATCTGCTCCTCCTAGCACAGGGGTAGGCAACCTTGGCTCTTTTATGACTTGTGGACTTCAACTCCCAGAATTCCTGAGCCAGCATGGCTTAGCATGGAAACCTCTCCATTTCTCCTCAGCATGGCTGGCTCAGGAATTCTGTGGAGTTGAAGTCCACGGGTCATAAAAGAGCCAAGGTTGCCTACCCCTGTCTTAGGAAGACATTTCTCCCAATCTTCCATGGTGTAAATAGTGCATTTCCTCCATAGTTTTAATCTAGTAGTTTCAAATATTACTCAACAGGTAAAATGGTTTTGTCCTCTTTAATGGGATTGTGACATTGCTTGAAGGTGCTCAGGTTTCTAACGTGACTTGACTGGGTGCTAAAGACCCAGTTTTGAGATACCCGTGCAAATGAAGTGACCGGGGATGGACAGCAGCTCCAGTCAAAAATCATATAAGATTCATATATGGTTAGAAAAGATGATTAAAATGCAGATAGAATTTAAATCTGAACTGTTTCTACTAGGAATACTAGGATCTAATTATGGAAAAGAGAATGAATACTTAATATTACATGTATTAACAGCTGCGAGAATAGTATTTGGCTTTGCCCAATTTTGGAAAAATGAAAAGCTACCATCCGACCAGATTATTATTACAAAAATATTGGAATGTGCAGAAATGGATAGACTAACTTTAGAAATCAAAGAGAAAGAAGACACAATTTATTTTAAAACTTGGGAAAAATTCTACCAATGGTTAGCAAGACGACAGAATGAGAAAAGGCTATGAAATTAAATAGGGTAAATGATACTTTTTATTCAACGTTTATGTTATCTGATTGTTCTGAATATTTTTACATTTTCAAATTTACGTATAAGTAATTATAATTAATAAGCAGTATATCAGTATTCATAAGTAATAATATTCAATTAGTAATATACTATTAATGGTTTAGCAATTATTGTTATTTTTAGAATGAATGATATGTATTGGTTAATTTCTCATTCTTATGATTTGTGATAAATTTATCTTGACATAGCATTATATTAATTACTGACATTCAATATGTATACCCAGATGACAGTCTGCTTGCTAAAGCGTTGATTTATTGTTGGGGGTAACCCCATTATTGTACCTATCCCTACCTTTGGTTTAACCCTTGTTTTCTACCCTATGTTATACCCTACCTATTCTATTCCCTCCCCACCCTTAAAAAATCCAATAATACACACACACACACATAAATCATATGCTTTGCCTTTCTTGATCCCCAGCCTCTACTGCAAGCAATGTTCTCAACCTATGTGTGCCATTTGCACCCTACTGGACAGCAAGCACCTGGGTCAACATTGTGACATCAGCCAGGAAATACAATGCAAGCAAGAAGAATTGCAAAACATGAGCACAGAGCTGAAGGAGAAGAAGAACACTTACGACGAAACCTACAGCAGCCTTGAGGAACTGGCGAGAGACATGGAACAGTTGAGGAACGAGATGACGGAGCTGATCCAGCAGAAGATAGAGCAGATGATCCAGTGGCTGAGAGAAAAGAGAAAAGGATTCTTAGCCGAAGTAGAAGCCCATCATAGCCACCAAGTGCAAGAGGTAAACAAGAAGCTGCAGGAGACGGACGGAGTGGTCCAGAGAATTACATCCAGCCAGAGGTTGGTGGAGAAGTTGCAACTCTACGCTTCTAGCCAGGAGGTGTTGGAGATGCATCCTTTCCTCAAAATGTCCATGGTGGACCTCAAGAAGAAGCAGCCATCTTCGGTAAGGGGAATCGAAATGAGGACTTTCCTGGAAATCAAGGCCCAACTTCAAACTTTGCTCGACAGAGTGACAAAAAACGAAGGTAAGGTTTTGCAAAGATACGCAGGCAGTCCTCGGTTTACAACCGCCATGGGGATTTCTGTTGCTAAGCAATGCATTTATGAAGCGAGTCATCAGGGAACTGGGTCCAATTTTAGGATTCTTTCTACCACAGTCATTAAAGGGACCCCTGTGGTCTTTAAGTGAATCTGGCTTGCCCCACTGACTTTGCTCGTCGGAAGCCACCCAGAGGCGTCGGAGACGAGATGGGGGGCTAATAAATTTCACAATCAATAAATAAAACTAGGAAAGACGCAAATGGAATTTATGGCAGTTGACCGCAGGATGCAGCCAACTGCCAAAAATGTGAGCTGGTTGCCAAGCACCCAAAGTACGACCACATGATCGTGGGAATGGTTGTAACTTTGAGAACGGGTAATAATAATAATAATAATAATAATAATAATAATAATAATAATAATAATAATAATAATAAAGTTGGAAGGGACCTTGGAGGTCATCTAGTCCAATCCCCTGCTCAGGCAGGAAACCCTGTACCATTTCAGATAAATGGTTGTCCCGTCTCTTCTTAAAAACATCCAGTGCTGGAGCATTCAGAGCTTCTGGAGGCAGGTTGTTCCACTGGTTAATTGTTCTAACTGTCAGGAAGTTTCTCCTTAGTTCTAGGTTGCTTCTCTCCTTGATTAGTTTCCATCCATTGCTTCTCGGCCTGCCTTCAGGCGCTTTGAGGAATAGCTTGACTCCCTCTTCTTTGGGGCAGCCCCTGAGATATTGGAATACTGCTATCATGTCACCCCTGGTCCTTCTCTTCATTAAACTAGACATACCCAATTCCAGCAACCGTTCCTTATATGTTTTAGCCTCTAATCGTCTTTGTTGCTCTTCTCTGTACTCTTTCTAAGAGTCTCAACATCTTTTTTACATTTTTCCAGGGCCGTTTTAACTTTAAACCATCATTAACCTGGAGTAGTAACTGGGTTCCCTATTTTGCGAGAGAAAATGGGGTGGCCTTACTTGGGGGAACACAGAGACCCACACAACCGTGGAGTTGGCTGCCCCCAGGAGAACACCTCCCCTGCCTATTTTTATAATGTTTTTATCATGTTAAAGCTTTTATATTAATTCTGATTTTAATGTTGAGTTGATTGCTTCTATTTTACGTCAGCCAGAGCCCTTCTCTGAGAGGGGGGGGCAGGTTAAAAATACTTTATATAAATAAATAGATAAACAAACAAACAAACAAACATGGAGGCTCGTGGCTACTCCTAGTAGACCGATCTTTGCGCAACCAGTTCTTTCCCAGAGGATCTGGAGCTACAAACCAACACCAGGTGCCAGTTTAATAGTGCCTTTTAAGAGGCTAGCCCAACTTTGGCAACTTTAAGACTGTGGACTTCAACTCCCAGAATCCCCCAGCCAGCCATGCTGAGGTATTCTGGGAGCAGAAGTCCACAAGTCTTAAAGTTGCCAAGTTTGGAGACCCCCCTGGGCTAGAGTCCTGGCATGGAACGACTTTAGTAATTCTGGCTGAATTTAATCTATTATCGCTCTTTCCAAGGTCCCAAACACCTAGCTTTCTGGATGAGACCATGTTGGCATAAACCAGCAGAAACTGTAGAATGATGTTTTTATGACTGTGTCTTTCATTCTACTGCCCAGTTTTCTAACCCTTTGGTTTTTCTGTCTTCTTCAGAAGCCGATCCAGCTAAAGCTCAAACAGAGCCTCCAGAGGTGAGAAGGCTTGCATGGGTATCTTATATACAGACGGCATGTTACCCTGTGGCAGCTCAAAGTCAGGAGCCTTTGTCAAGGAATTTAAGGTTTTTAAGAAGAGATTGGATGACCGTTTGTCTGAAATGGTGCAGGGTCTCCTGCTTGAGTAGGGGGTTGGACTAGAAGACCTCCAAGGCCCCTTCCAACTCTGAATTTGTTTGTTAAAAGGCCTAGGTTTTGTGAGTTACGGCACATGTTATCAGATGGAAATGTTATTGCCAATCAAAATATTAAGACATCAGCGTTGGCCCTGAAAATGAAGATTCAGGTTTTGTACTAGACTGTGTAAATTCCTGTATAGGTGGTAACAGAATAACAGGACAGCAGACTAACAGAGCTAGAAGGGACCTTGGAGGTCTTCTAGTCCAACCCCCTGCTCAGGCAGGAAACCCTATGCCATTTCAAACAAGTGGTTGTTCAATCTCTTCTTAAAAACTTCCAGTGGTTTTTGACTTATAAGCACAACTGAGCCCAGAATTTCTGTTGCTAAGTGAGATATTGGTTAAGTGAGTTTGGCCCCATTTTACGACCTTTCTTGCCCCGGTTGTTAAGGGAACCACTGCAGTTGTGAAGTTAGTACCGCGGTTGTTAAGTGAACCCAGCTTTCCCCATTGACTTTGCCGGTCAGAAGATTGCAAAAGGGCATCGCCTGACCCTGGGGCCACTGACCCAGTGGCCAAAGCATCCCAATTTTGATCACGTGACCACGGGGATACTGCCAAGGTCAGTGATGGCGAACCTTTTAGAGACCGAGTGCCCAAAAACTGGCCCCGCCCCTGCTCCACCCNCCCCGCCTGCCCACAGGACCACTCACCGCCTCCAGGGCCCGCTACAGATCGCCCAGGCAGCCCAGCAGCACTATGGTGGTCACGCCCTCTGCCCGCGCCCTGCAGCATCAACTGTGCACGATGGGATGTGAGGGCAGAGTCTTGTCTACGCTGCCTGGCTGCCATGTCTTTGGCTGCGCTGCTCCGCGTGGGCCACGCTCGGGGGTGACTCTCCTTCAGGGGGGCTGCTGGAGTGGAGGGGGTCACGGGGGAAGCAAGGCTGGGGCAACCGCACGTGTGCCCACAGAGAGGGTTCCGAGTGCCACCTCTTGCACCCGTGCCATAGGTTCGCCACCACTGGCCAAGGTCATAAGTGTAAAAAACGGTCATGTCACTTTTTTTAGTGCCGTTGTAGCTTTGATCAGTCACTAAACGAATGGTTGTAAGTTGAGAATTACCTGTACCAAGATACAGGTGAATATCATCATGGCTTTTTTTTTTTCCTTCTAGGAACTTTTCGGAAAGTCACCGCTCAAAAGGAAAAACGCTGAAGGGGAAACAAACACTGACAGCTATCCAAAAATTCTCAAAATTGAGCCATTAACTGATGAGGAATGGAATGCTTCCGCCGTAGCGTCTTGCAGCTGTTTGATGATGAATGAACCAGGGACCAGTTATGGATCCACCAGTGGTGGCTTTGTCTCAAGAAGTCAAGGGAGCCTCAACAAAAACCCAGATGACGGTCCAGGGATTGCTGATGGCTGCTCAGATTTATCTGATCCAGGTAGCGTTGTATCCAGGATGCTTCGTCTTGAAATTTCAAGAGCATTTCAGTTCATGCATAAAATAGAAACTCTTTTTTTGGAGGTGTGAAGGACAGTTTCTTTTCTGGGTGAGGTTCATTCCAAGGAAGGCCTGAGATAAAGCTGCCATGATACAATGATTGATGAAAAGACCTTTTGATTATTTAAAGGAGCAGTTATCAATGCCTTATAAAAATGGCAAGTAACAGATTATTTATTGGTGTCCCTGCCTTTATTATGTTTATAAATAATTCGGCAAACATACTTAATACTCCTTCCTCCGCCTATTTTTCCCTAAAAAAACAACCTTGTGAGGTGGGCTTTCATGCCTAAGGTGAGACTAGAACTCACCTGGCCTCCTGGTGTCTACCTGTAATGCAAGCTTACATTACCCCAAAGCATTTTTTTTTAAAAAAGGAGGAAGAGATAGAGTAGGCGTTAATTTGAAAAAAAAATATTGGCTAAGTTGAACTTGACCCCTGTTTGATGGTCCTTCATATAATTCTCTGAACCCAAAGAGATCTAAGTTTGGTTTGAAATGATTCAGAGGAGATATGGCCAACCAATATTCCATATATTTTAAGATGATCAGTGGTAATATTCCTTGAAACTATTTTTTTTTTTAAAAAGGATCTGTATGATCTAGAGACTATCCTAAATTATTCACTTGAGAAATTGTACTTCAGTTATTACCTGCCTCAAATTCCCCTTCTCACTTCTCTGCATGGGAGTCCTAGTTTACTTATGGATGCCAGAGAAATTGTGGCATTTGAAGACTCTTAGTAGCTAAGTAGATGGAAGGAAAGAGAAGAAGAGAACAACCAGCAGGTAGATCAGGCCCAGAATTCCTCAGCCAGTGTGCCTGGTTGAGGAATTCTGGGAGTTGAAGTCCACAAGTCGTAAAAGGACCAAGTTTGAACACCCCTGAGGTAGATAGACCTAAGTACAGGACCAATGAGGCCCTTTTAAAAGGCCTGGAGGACTACGTTAGGGACCTGCCGGAGAAGGTCCATCTATGTCACGGGTGTCAAATTCGCCATGTGACATGTTGCAACATATTGCAACTTTTTTTTGCATTGCCGGAGCTGGGATGGGCATGGCCTCCATATGATGCAACCGGTCTGTGGGCTGGCATTTTGACACCCCTGATCTATGTGGTCACTAAGACTTGATGCTGACTTGATGGAACGTTGTCATAGAAGTAGCTTTTCATTGTGATTTCATTGTGGCTGTTCCTTCACTTTTGTCCTTTCTTTGGCAGAAGAGGACTCCTCAATGAACGTTTCTTCAGAAGAAGAATCCACTGAGGACGAAACCGGGGTGAGGGCATAGTCTCCTAGTTCCAGAATGCCACCTCCTTGGCATTCTCCTCATGAGTTTCTGCCCCGATGATTTGTAGACCAACAAATTTGAGGACACCTATCTGTGCCACCTCAAGAAATGATTCACGGATCCTCCTTTCACTGTGTTGACTGGGATAGCAGTATCTCAACTGACCGAGTCATAGATGGGGAAAACAGGTTATTTGGCCCGTTTCATATGATTTCTTCTCGTGAAAGGGAGATCTTAACTTCAATTTATTTACTGCAATATATCTGTTGGTTCTTGAAGTTGTTATAAGACTCTTCCCTTGACAATTGAGCTTCATGGTTCAATTCTTCCACTTTTTACCAAATTATCATGATAGAGGGGACAAGTCAAATAGTTCTGGATCTCCAGAGCATCACACTGCTTGTTCATCTTTTTTGCAGGCCTCAGTCTTGCCCCTGGACATCAATCCTACATCACCAGTTGGCCAGAAAAGCCCAATGAAGTATCCATGCAGCACATCTGAAGATCTTAGCTTGGAGTCCAAAATCATATTCTTTGACCTCAAGTTTCTGTGTAAGTGGCCTTTGTCTCCAGGATATTTCTGATCATATGTATCCTGGGAGCCAAATGTGGTCATCTTTGCCTGAAGTAGGTCAACCCAATCTTCTGTTTCCTAGAATGACCTGTAACCACAAAGTGTGAGTGATCCCATCACCTCACCCATTTTTGAATTTGAATTTGAATTTTTGAATTTTATTATATTTATACCCCGCCCTTCTCCCGGAGGACTCAGGGCGGCTTACAGCCAGTTCAAAAACAACTAATACAATACAATACAAAATTTAAGAAAATGGCCTCGCAGGGGTGCAGGTATCCCCAGAAGACTCCATCATTGGTTCTTCTTCAGTTGTTTCTGTAGAGGAATGTTCTTACTACATGTTGGGTCTCAAAAGTTGATCACAATCTTTTTTTATTTAGCACCCAAGAAGAAATTTTCAGTATTATTTGCTCTTTCAGCATTTATCTCTTTTCCTCCCTGCTCCCTAGTACAGGTAGTCCTTGAGTTATGACCACAATCGAGCCCAGCATTTATGTTGATAAGTGAGAAACCTGTTAAGCGAGTTTTGCCCTGTTTTACAATTTTTCTTGCTAAATTTCTTAAGAGAATCACTGCAGTTGTTAAGTTAGTAACATGGTTGCTAAGTGAATCTGGACTCTCCCTTGACTTGTCAGATGGTCGCAAAAGGGAATCACGTGACTGCAACCGTCATAAATGTGAGTCAGTTGTCAAGCATCCAAATGTAAATCACATGACCGTGGGGAGGCTGCAATGGTCATAAGTGTGAAAAGTGATCATAAGTCACTTTTTTCAGTGCTGCTGTAACTTCAAACGGTCACCAACTATGCTGTTGTAAGTTGAGGACTACCTGTATTCTTATTTTTGCTAGGTATGAGAAACATTTTAAGATACATAACTTTCATCCATCAGCCCAGTCCAATGAAGTCTCTCTTTTCATTGCAGCAGGAAATATCCTTCACCTGGTCGCGCTTGGAAAAGAAATTCTCACTTTCAGTGTCAAGATTTCTTGCCTCAAAAACACAGATGACAAAGTCTGTGTGGATGGACTGGATGAGTTCCTCGAGTATCTCAGCACCCTCCATAGGCCCATTTTTGTGGGATACAAGTTATGGTCCATGCAACTCCCTGCTCTGCTTGATGCCCTTCGAAAGATCAACAAGGAAAAACAGTTTGAAGAGTCCATCTTTGGTTTCCTGGATGTTTTGCCCTTCATCAGAGAGAAATTCCCTGAAAACCCAAATTATACACTGAAAAAATTAGTCAAGATGTATCGTCAGAGACAGTTGGACTGCACCAAGGCAGGTGACTGTGCCTTAGCTCTGAAGGAGTTCTGTACCTTCTTGAAAATTAACCCCGTGACCCCAAAAAAGCAGGTAATTGCCTGTTCCAGCTTCAGATGTTACTCCTCCCTTCAACCTCTCTGGGAGAAGAAAGTCCTCACCCAGCCCTCCAGGCGGACTTTGGCCCTACACAACATCTCCCTTCTCAAACTGCAGTCTATCTATCAAAACGACCCCGAGAAAGGGCTAAAGAAACTCTGCAGGCATTTGAACGCCAAACGGAGGACGGGCGAGAAAAAAATTCAGAGGTTGAGCAAGATCCGCAGCTATTTCCAAAGCCTCCCATCGTCATCTCAATGTTCTTCACTTCCACAGATTTGTTAAGCGACACTCTCATTTTTTATGGGATTAAGTCACCCCTCTGTACACAAGGGGATTACCTTGAAGTAAAACCACACAGGCTGGCTGGTACATTTGGCCAAAGAGTCTCTGACATTTCTGTGACTTGAGTTTGCATAGACCGCATCATCATGTTTTATGGAATCCACCAAATAGGGTTATTAGGTTGGTGCATTATGCTACGCCATGAGCCTTGATTTACAAACCACAATGTGACAAAGTCACACAGGACAACACCGTGCACACTGCACTATGGCTTAAGAAGGCAATGATTCAATCCAACCCAAAAGGCCATCTCCATCCATTTTAGTTTTTCTCGAGGGATTCTTTGCTTATAGAGATGAAATAATTGATGATATGAAATCTGAATGTCCACCACAAAAGCTCAGCTAGTGTTTTAAGAAGCTGAGAACCTCTTCGGTTGTAGTTGGGTGAACCTCAACTACCAGCAGCTCCAAAAAAAACAAACCCTAGTAAGTAAGAAGAAAAGCCAGAAATCATAGTTAGCAATATCTGTAATGTCACTTCTGTTGTTTTTTTCTAGTTAATCTGCCTTCCAATCTAAGAAATCTCATGATATATTTTACATATAGATTAAATGCAATGACCATAAGTTGCAATAAAGTTATAATACCAACAACATCCTGTGTGAAGTCCCAGACTAAGTTTGCTCCTGATCAACCTCTTTCCCCTCTCAAAATCTAGTTGGTCACTTGGAATCTGTAAGTATCTGGGTTGTTTTCTAGGTCAAGCCTCTATCCTCAAAATTACATATTGGGAATGTGAGATTATTAAGAACAGACTCCTTCAACAGACTCCTTTTTCTACCATCAATGCAAACCCATAAAGCTATATTATCCTCTTCTCCATTAAGTCCAACCCCATGCTTAGGCAGGAAACCCTATACCATTTCAGACAAATGGCTGTCCAGTCTCTTCTTGAAAACTTCCAGTGTTGGAGCATTCACTGATTCTGGAGGCAGGTTGTTCCACTGGTTAATTGTTCTAACTGTCAGGAAGTTTCTCCTTAGTTCTAGGTTGCTTCTCTCCTTGCTTAGTTTCCAGCCGTTGCTTCTTGTTCTGCCTTCAGGCGCCTTGGAAAATAGCTTGACTCCCTCTTCTTTGGGGCAGCCCCTGAGATATTGGAACACTGCTATCATGTCCCCCCTCATCCTTCTCTTCGTTAAACTAGACATACCCAATTCCAGCAGCCGTTCCTTATATGCTTTAGCCTCCAGTCCCCTAATCATCTTTGTTGCTCTTCTCTGTACTCTTTCTAGAGTCTCAGCATCTTTTTTGCATCGCGGTGACCAAAACTGGATGCAGTATTCCAAGTGTGGCCTTACCAAGGCATTGTAAAGTGGTATTAACACTTCACGTGATCTTGATTCTATCCCTCTGTTAATGCAGCCTAGCACTGTGTTGGCCTTTTTGGCAGCTGCAGCACACTGCTGGCTCATATTTAGGTGATTGTCCACTATGACTCCGAGGTCCCTCTCACAGTTACTGCTATTGAGCAAGGTACCCCCAATACTATACCTGTGCATTTGGTTTTTCTTGCCTAAATGTAGACCCTTGCTTTTTTCACCATTGAATTTCATTTTGTTACATAGTGCCCAGTGTTCAAGTCTGTCCAGATCCCTCTGTATCCTAAGCCTGTCTTCTGGAGTGTTGGCCATTCCTGCCAGCTTGGTGTTGTCTGCAAATTTGATGAGTTCCCCATCTATCCCCTCGTCCAAATCGTTGATGAAGATGTTGAAGAGCACTGGGCCCAGAACAGAGCCCTGGGGCACCTCACTATATACTTCCCTCCATGTAGATGCGGTTCCATTGAGGACCACACGCTGAGTACGGCCAGTCAGCCAGCTACGGATCCATCTGGTGGTG
Organism: Protobothrops mucrosquamatus; assembly: GCF_001527695.2. Classification (NCBI taxonomy): domain Eukaryota; kingdom Metazoa; phylum Chordata; class Lepidosauria; order Squamata; family Viperidae; genus Protobothrops; species Protobothrops mucrosquamatus. The sequence goes on along the minus strand of NW_015386318.1, from coordinate 350,882 downwards.
ATGCTGTCTACCCCCGGTCTACCCCACATTTTTCTATTTCTAACAATTTGTTCCTCTTCTTACATATAAATCTTTATTTCTATATATACATATGTATTTTTCTATACAATATCTAATTCATTTCTCTATTTATTAACCTAAAGTTATATGTATTTCTATCTTAACACTAGAGTATAACCTGGACAGTCCTCCTTGATTCACACCAATAGTAGAATTTGTCCCAGATTTTGAAGAAATCTGACTCAGTCTTGTCCTTCATTTCCATTGTGAGCCTGTCCATATCGGCACACGATAATATTTTGTATAAAATCTCTTCTTCTGTAGAGGTTCCTTTATTCCTCCAACTTTGTGCATACGCCAATCTAGCAGCAGTGAGAATGTGTAGCATCAGGAAAATATTCCTTTGTCGTATTTCTATGTAGTTATGCCCAATAGGAAAAGTTCTGGTTTTAGCTCTATCTCTTATCATTAATATTTTATCCAGCCATTTTTTTTTATCTTATTCCAAAAATCACAAGCATTTGGGCATTCCCACCACATATGGTAGTAGGTCCCTGTTGCCAATTTGCATTTCCAGCATGTAGATCAGGGGTAGTCAACCTGGGCTCTTTTATGACTCGTGGACTTTAACTCCCAGAATTCCTGAGCCAGCATGGCTGGCTCAGGAATTCTGGGAGTTGAAGTCCACGAGTCATAAAAGAGCCCAGGTTGACTACCCCTGATGTAGATGAAAGGTTTGGACCCATTTTAACTAACCTTATGGGTGGGAGATGCCATCTATAAAACATTTTGTAGAGATTTTCCTTGTAGGAGGTGGCCAAGGTAAGCTTCCTGTTTCTTGTCCATAATTCTTGCCAGATGTGCAGATCAAAATTAAGACCGAGATCCCTGCTCCATGTTAGCATGGTTTCTTTCACCTGCTCCTCATACATTGCCTGATCTAGCAGATAGTGGTATAGTTTTTTAATCATCTTATCCTCAGTTCCTAATAATATTTTATCCAGCCCTGTCGGCTCTATTTTTATACCCAACTCTTTTTTATCTTTTCAATATCTTGACTGTAATTGAAGATATGCCCACCATTCTAATTCTATCCCTTCATCTTGTAGATTTTTCCTAGATTTCAGTTCCCCTTTCTCATCCAATACATTTTTATATGTTATAACTTTCCCTAATTGTATAAACTTTGGGTGCATATGCATTTCTAATGTTGAAATCCAGCTAGGGACTTGTATATAATTTGGTTGCCAAGTTTTAACCCATATGTCTATTAGAGCTCGTCTGATGTAGTGCCTCCAAAAGTATTTGTGGGCCTTATATTTCTGATCCCATAACATGGCATGCCATCCTATCTGCAAATCATGACCTTCCAGACTTAATAGTCTCCTGTTTTTCAATAGTATCCAATCCCGCACCCATAATAATACTATGGCCCTTTCCTTCAAATCTTGCAGTAATTTTAATTTGATCCTTGCTTTTTTCCCTTGCCAAATAAATTTGAGTATGATTTGATTAAAGTTTTGAAAGAATTTCTTATCTAATTTAATGGGTATGCATTGAAACAAAAATAAAAGTTTAGGTAGCACTTTCATTTTGATTAGGGCAATTCTACCCATAAAAGAGAGCTGCAGGTCGGTCCAAATATCTAAGTCAGTTTTAATCTGTTCCATTAATTTATCATAATTATCTCTTTTAAGTGTAGCACATCTAGCTGTTAGTTGTATCCCTAAATATTTTCTTCGTGGTCTAGATGCCTATTCTGTCAACTAATTCATTTTTCTGTGTTTTAGTCATGTTCTTAACAAGCATTTTAGTTTTTTCTTTATTTATCTTTAGGCCTGCTATTTCCCCATATTTACTCAGTACTTCCATCAATCTTGTCCCTGATTGTATTGGCTCTTTGATTATGAAAACAAAAACAAGATTGTCTGCAAAGGCTTGCATTTTAAACATTTGAGAGAATTAGAGATCAGGAAACTAGACAAGTAGAAAGACTTAGTGAGTAGTTAGTACCTCCAAGGACAGTACAAACAATAATGGTGATAATGGGCAACCTTGCCTTGTGCCTTTTTGAATTTGGAAGCTTTCAGTTGTTTCTCCGTTAATTATTACTTTGGCTGCCTGTTTGGAATAGATTGATTTAAACATATTTATAAAATTCTCCCCAAAGTCCATATACACCAATTGATTGAGCATAAAATCCCATTTCACGTTGTCGAATGCTTTTTGTGAATCAAGAAAAATTAAACCAATTTATTTTTCAGTGTGGACCTCAAATACTCCAATACATCCAAAACAATCCTAACATTATTTCTTATGTATCTTTTAGATAAGAAACCATTTTGATCTGAGTGTATAAAATCTACTAGGAATCTTTCAAGTCTTTGAGCCATTACGGCCATAAAAATCTTATAGTCCGAATTTAGTAATGAGATGGGCCTATAATTTTTAATAAGCATCAGGTCTGAGTTTAATCAGTCAATTTCAACTTCTCGCGGAAAAAAAAGATCTTGCAAAGTTGGATTGATTGAACTTTTTAGTCCCACCCAGTCTGCCGTTACCATGGCAGCCACGCCCACCCAATGGGCCACACCCAGCCAGTGGGCCACACCCACCCGGCACTGGACGATGCATAAGTGGGTTTTGGGTTGCAATTTGGGCACTCGGTCTCTAAAAGGTTCGCCATCACTGCCTTATATTTTACAACAATCAATATTCACCATAAGCTTATCAATAGATATAGTTAATGCAGAAGTCCATAGTTTCGAAAAATTCAATGGGTATATGTAATTTTTCTCCCAGGTTATACTCACAATTTCCTCATATGATTTTTCCCCAGTAGTTACTTTCAAATCTTAAGATCAAGAATTTCTACACAAATATCTATTTAACACTTGCAAACAAGACTAAATATGCTTTGAAGTCACAGGCTAGTTATTTCCCCCCTTACCCCCCCTTCCTAGGGCTATTCTCTGTTCAAAGGTTGCTTCTCTCCTTGATGAGTTTCCATCCATTCTTTCTTGTGCCTAAGAAGCACCATCTCACTAAATGATGCTTCTTGGTTTTGTTTTGTTTTTTATCAGGTCTTCCTTTGCCCAACGTTTCCCTGGCATCCAGCTGGAGAAACGGGGACAGGTGGCGTGGGGTGGGGGGTGGGGGTAGGAGAGGAAAGTGAGGTGGGGGGGTATGGAAACAGCTCAGAAAACCTCTGAAGATCTTATGGCCCAGTCTTTCCCCAAGCCATCTCCTCCCTGGGTCGCCCCATTCAGACGCCTCTTGAAAAAAAGAAAATAGGGGTCTTTGGGTGAGCATCTTCAAAAGGTGGGGGAGGGGCCCAGCTTTCTTCTAAAGATGAAAGAGGGTCTACAAAAGTTAGATGGTTCGAATGTTTCCAGAAGGTGCCCCAATGCTTCTAGGTTAACAGGGGCAAACGATTTAAAATGCGCCTTCTGTTTTTTCAGTTAGACCAGTGATGGCGAACCTTTTAGAGACCGAGTGCCCAAACTGCAACCCAAAACCCACTTATGCATCGTCGGGTGCTGGGTGGGTGTGGCCCATTGGCTGGGCATGGCTGCCGTGGTAACGGCAGACTGGGTGGGACTAAAAAGTGCAATCAATCAATTCCAACTTTGCAAGAACTTTTTTTTTCCCCGCGAGAAGTTGAAATTGACTGATTGATTGGACCTTTTTTTTTTTTTGCACACGGCGGCGGAGGCCTAAAGCGAAAAGGTTTTATAAAACCCAGCTGAAGGCCTAGGACTGGGGCGACGGCGCGAGTGCCCACAGAGAGGGCTCTGAGTGCCGCCTCTGGCACCCGTGCCATAGGTTCGCCACCACTGAGTTATTCATTCCCTTTTTCTCAATGGGGAATTCATTGTGCCCGTTGGCCTCTGAGCTGTGAATTTGGGCAGAAATCTCAGATCCCAGAAGTTCATGGAAAGAGGGTGATGGAGGGATGTGGACCTTCCTTCCTTCCTTCCTTCCTTCCTCCCTCCCTTCTCTTTCCCTCCCTCCATCTTTCCTTCCTCCTTTCCCTCCTTTCTCTTTCCCTCCCTCCATCTTTCCTTCCTCCTTTCCCTCCTTTCTCTTTCCCTCCCTCCATCTTTCCTTCCTCCTTTCCCTCCTTTCTCTTTCCCTCCCTCCATCTTTCCTTCCTCCTTTCCCTCCCTTCTCTTTCCCTCCCTCCATCTTTCCTTCCTCCTTTCCCTCCTTTCTCTTTCCCTCCCTCCATCTTTCCTTCCTCCTTTCCCTCC
>NW_015386318.1:306825-346458 GCF_001527695.2 Protobothrops mucrosquamatus | reverse complement strand
GGAGTACCACCACCACCCCCACGCCCTTGCAAGGAAGCGCCCCCCACCCGAGAAACGTCTGAATCCTCCTGACGGGGGGAGGGGAGGGGAGGGGTGGGAGCGCGCAACAGGCTTCCGCCTCTCGCGAGTCAGGGCGGCTTAGAGTTGCGGGGAAACCGAAAGTTAGGTTTCGCAGATCGCGGGGAACGAAGGCTTCCTCCTCCCCACGAGACGGAGTTGGGGCGGCTGCCCGGGTTGCTAACCAGCTGCGATGGCCGAAGGAGCCGCCTCGGCGCCGGAGCCGTCCGCCTCCCATTTGACGGTAAGCGTCGGGGAAGGTTTCCGCGGTTTGTTCCGAAGTAACGCGGAGGGCGGGCAACTCCGGAGCAGAGAGAGAGAGAGCAGAGACTTACTTGGGCCAGAATGCGGAACACTGCCCTCCAGTTTGGGGAGGGGGAGGGGGAGAGGAAGAAGCCCCCCCCCCAAAAAAAGACTTGGTCCCAAAGTGGGACCTGCGGAGTGAGAGGGAAGACACTGGCTTTGGGAGGCAGGGGGCTGCCCCGTGGAGAAGGGCTTGTAAAGATCCGTGACCCCCCCCCCCATATTCAGCCTCTCCCCACCCAGTTTCCCTCCTTCCTTCTTTTCCACCACACCTTTATTTTCTTCCTTCACGGACACGCGCTTTTCCGGGTATGCCTCACCCGGAGCGTTTCAGGAGGAATCCGTGTCTTCCAGATCCGTCAGGACTACATGTCCCATGAAGCCCAGCCAGCATGGCTGGGGCCCGGAGGAGTTAGGGTCAGCCACAGTTGGAAAGCCAGACTTCACTTCGCTTCTTTAATGAAGGGGTGGCAGCCAAACCAGACAGGAAATACAGGGGGTCCTCGGCTTACGACCACAACAGAGCCCAAAATTGTATGTTGCTAAGGGAAACGCTTGCTAAGTGGATTTTGCCCCGTTCTACGACCTTTTCTTGCCCCAGTTCTTAAGTGGATCGCCCCAGTTCTTGTTAAATTAGTAACACGGCCGTTAAGGGGAATCACATGATCCCGGGACACTGCAAACATCATAAGTACAACTCAGTTGCCGAGCATCTGAATTTTGATCAAGTGATCCTAGGGATGCTGCAACGGTCGTTAGTGTGAAAAAACGGTCATAAGTCACTTTTTTTCTGTGCTGTGGTAACTTTGAAACGGTCACTAAATGAAGTATTGTAAGTCAAGGACTACCTGTAGGAAGACATGAACTAATTGTCATGGTTCCGATAGACGAAACCAGTAAAAACAGAACTCCAAGGCAGGAGATTTCCTTAAAGAACACATTTATTGGCTACAAAGTACCGGCACTTTCAAAAGTGAAACCAAGACTGAAGTTTCCCCCCAAAGGTTAATACAATGTTACAAAGTTAATTTCCCACCCCACTAATATGTCATAAATCACATTCCCCAATTAATTACTTTGGCGGGCTTCCTAGCAAAAGCGTCAGCAATGACCTTGGTTCCCACAGAACACTTTATTGTGTTCTAAAAAACTAAAAAAATACTCATTTCCCCTCCGAACTCTGTGGCAACTGAAAACGAGGTGGAAATGGCTTCAGCCAAATTCGTTTGCAGGGTTGACACTAATTCTACTTTATTTTAAGGCTACATGAACAGAATCTTGCAGGTCGGAAGGTACGGGCTTCCTGCTTTAAGCAGGTTGATTTATTCAAGAGGTTCCTCCCTAATTTTATTCCTCTGACCAAAGAGCCACGGAGGGTTCCTGCCTCTCTTCTTTGATTGTAGCTTCCCTTCCCTTCGTCCCCCAAGGTCGCCCACGGGTTCCTTTACAATTATTGAGAGCTAGAGAAAGCAGTTGATACTGGACCATTGAGCTCAACCTCAGCCTCCTAAAGAGGAGTGGACTTCAACTCCCAGGAACCCCTTAGTGGCCTAGCCAGTTATCTGGGGGAATTCTGGGAGTTGAAGTCCACCTGTCTTCAAGTGGCTGAGGTTAAGAAACACTGGACAGATGGGTTGAAGATTTACTCTCCAGGACTTCTGGCAATCCTCCAGATTTCAACTCCCAGAATTCTCAGCTGGAGCCAATCTGGAAGCTGCTGAGATTGGCTAAGATTTCTACCGAAAGGTGAAGCCAAATCCACAGCGTTGGAAGGAAACCAAACAAGGAAGCTAATTCCAGTTGTGTTGTTAGGTCCCTTGTGTGCTTTTTGGTTTACAGTTGACTTTCTCCTCCCTCCTCGGAAAGAATGGAGGAAAAAAATTGTCTGATGGGAGGGGGCTGAAAAATGGACAAGTACTCCACCACGCCCAACTTCCTACACGTTCCAGCTAGCAGCGTTTCATTTCCTGCTTGTATATTATTCCATTTCAGTTGCATTCATTAAACTGAGTTGGGTTAATCTAGACATTCCTTTCACATCTTTTCCTTCCACAGGAGATGAATAAGGAGTTACAGTTCCTCCTATGTGATGAATGCCACTTAGAGGTCCCACACCCCAAACTCCTGCTCTGCTTTCACAATCTCTGCTCCCCGTGCCTTGAAAAAAAGCCGCCCGATCTCTGTGTCATCTGTGGAACTCCGTACGTCCACCTTGCAGAGACCCCTGAAAAGCAGGATAACGTGTTCTTTGCCAACCTCCAAGTCAATTTTGATCTCTACCAGAAGGTCACGGGGAGCAAAGAGTCGGTTTGTAACAAATGTAGGAAAGAGGCAGAGTTTTGGTGTTTCAGATGCAAAGAGTTCCTTTGCCTCTCGTGCTTTCAGTTCCACCAGAGATATACAAAGAAAGACAATCACAAAGCCAGGCCGCTGAAGGACTTCCAGGCAGAATCTTGCAAGGACTTCCTTTCAACCATCAGAATGCCCAACAACATGTTTTGTTCCAAGGAGGGACATAGCAGCCAAATATTAAGGTAGGTTGTCCATCTATGCTTCATTCTCAAACTGGAGAACCTCTTTTAAGCCACCACCCTGTTGCCCACTGGCTGGCCTTCCTGTCTGCCCAAAAGCTGATGGTTTTAGAATCTGGAGCAAGAAGCAGTGAGCTTTGTGGCTCCAACAGACATCTGGAGCGAGGCGTAGAGAAGCTTTGAGCTAACTAGCTAAGATAGAACAAGACGATGGGAAGAAGAGAAGTGGCCCCAGCTCTAATGAAATAAGTCCCAGTTGGGTTTCAAGGACACTCCGCACGATTTGGAGAATACGTCCCAGTTCATACAACATTCTGTGGCGTAAGGCAATGAGTGAATAGCCTCCGAAGCAAAGTTTCAGGAAATAGATAGACAGCCGTTATTGTCTTTTTTTTTACTGTGGGCACAATGGCACACATTAAAAATGAAATTTAGTTGCCTGCTCTCAAACTGTACACATACATAACCCAATGAGTTCTCATTCTTGCAGAGGAGTCTCCAATTTCTCATGAGGGAAGCAGCTTAGCTTGGACAATCATGAATCTGGATATTTCTTTAGGGACAATTGTTCAAGCCTTGTTGGATTGAACTGGGCCAGGGGTAGGCAACCTTGGCTCTTTTATGACTTGTGGACTTCAACTCCCAGAATTCCTGAGCCAGCCAAAGTTGCCTACCCCTGAACTAGGCCAATCTCTGCTTAGATAGAGCCGTGAATCCCACTTCTATTCTCCATCTGCTCCTCCTAGCACAGGGGTAGGCAACTTTGGCTCTTTTATGACTCATGGACTTCAACTCCCAGAATTCCTGAGCCAGCATGGCTCAGCATGGAAACCTCTCCATTTCTCCTCAGCATGGCTGGCTCAGGAATTCTGTGGAGTTGAAGTCCACGAGTCATAAAAGAGCCAAGGTTGCCTACCCCTGTCTTAGGAAGACATTTCTCCCAATCTTCCATGGTGTAAATAGTGTATTTCCTCCATAGTTTTAATCTAGTAGTTTCAAATATTACTCAACAGGTAAATGGTTTTGTCCTCTTTAATGGGATTGTGACATTGCTTGAAGGTGCTCAGGTTTCTAACGTGACTTGACTGGGTGCTAAAGACCCAGTTTTGAGATCCCCGTGCAAATGAAGTGACCGGGGATGGACAGCAGCTCCAGTCAAAAATCATATGCTTTGCCTTTCTTGATCCCCAGTCTCTACTGCAAGCAATGTTCTCAACCTATGTGTGCCATTTCCACCCTACCGGACAGCAAGCAACATTGTGACATCAGCCAGGAAATACAATGCAAGCAAGAATTGCAAAACATGAACACGGAGCTGAAGGAGAAGAAGAACACTTACGACGAGACCAACAGCAGCCTTAAGAAACTGTTGATGGACATGGAACAGTTGAGGAACGAGATGACGGAGCTGATCCAGCAGAAGATAGAGCAGATGATCCAGTGGCTGGGAGAAAAGGGCAAAGGGTTCTTAGCCAAAGTAGAAGCCCATCATAGCCACCAAGTGCAAGAGGTGAATAAGAAGCTGCAGGAGACGAAGGGAGTGGTCAAGAGAATTACATCCAGCCAGAGGTTGGTGGAGAAGTTGCAACTCTACGCTTCTGGCCAGGAGGTGTTGGAGATGCATCCTTTCCTCAAAATGTCCATGGTGGACCTCAAGAAGAAGCAGCCATCTTCGGTAAGGGGAATCGAAATGAGGACTTTCCTGGAAATCAAGGCCCAACTTCAAACTTTGCTCGACAGAGTGACAAAAAACGAAGGTAAGGTTTCGCAAAGATACGCAGGCAGTCCTCGGTTTACAACCGCCATGGGGATTTCTGTTGCTAAGCAATGCATTTATGAAGCGAGTCATCAGGGAACTGGGTCCAATTTTAGGATCCTTTCTACCGCAGTCATTAAAGGGACCCCTGTGGTCTTTAAGTGAATCCGGCTTGCCCCACTGACTTTGCTTGTCGGACGCCGACTGTGTTGTAAGCCACCCAGAGGCGTCGGAGACGAGATGGGGGGCAAATAAATTTCACAATCAATAAATAAAACTAGGAAAGACGCAAATGGAATTTATGGCAGTTGACCGCAGGATGCTGCCGACTGCCAAAAATGTGAGCTGGTTGCCAAGCACCCAAAGTACGACCACATGATCGTGGGAATGGTTGTAACTTTGAGGACGGGTAATAATAATAATAATAATAGTAATAGTAATAGTAATAGTAATAATAGTAATAATAATAATAATAATAAAGTTGGAAGGGACCTTGGAGGTCATCTAGTCCAACCCCCTGCTCAGGCAGAAAAACCTGTACTATTTCAGATAAATGGTTGTCCCGTCTCTTCTTAAAAACGTCCAGTGCTGGAGCATTCAGAGCTTCTGGAGGCAGGTTGTTCCACTGGTTAATTGTTCTAACTGTTAATTGTTCTAACTAAGTTTCTCCTTAGTTCTAGGTTGCTTCTCTCCTTGATTAGTTTCCATCCGTTGCTTCTTCAGGCGCTTTGGGGAATAGCTTGACTCCCTCTTCTTTGGGGCAGCCCCTGAGATAGTGGAACACTGCTATCATGTCACCCCTCGTCCTTCTCTTCATTAAACAAGACATACCCAATTCCAGCAACCCGTCCTTATATGTTTTAGCCTCCACTCCCCTGATTATCTTTGTTGCTGTTGCCTGCACTCTTTCTAGAGTCTCGACATCTTCTTTACATTTTTTCCAGGGCCATTTTAACTTTAAACCATCATTAACCTGGAGTAGTAACTGGGTTCCCTATTTTGCGAGAGAAAATGGGGTGGCCTTACTTGGGGGAACACAGAGACCCACACGACCGTGGAGTTGGCTGCCCACAGGAGAACACCTCCCCTGCCTATTTTTATAATGTTTTTATCATGTTAAAGCTTTTATATTAATTCTGATTTTAATGTTGAGTTGATTGCTTCTATTTTATGTCAGCCAGAGCCCTTCTCTGAGAGGGGGGGCAGGTTAAAAATACTTTATATAAATAAATAGGTAAACAAACAAACAAACAACATGGAGGCTCATGGCTACTCCCAGTAGACCAATCTTTGTGCAACCAGTTCTTTCCCAGGGGATCTGGAGCTACAAAACCAACACCAGGGGCCAGTTTAAGAGGCTAGCCCAACTTTGGCAACTTTAAGACTGTGGACTTCAACTCCCAGAATCCCCCAGCCAGCCATGCTGAGGTATTCTGGGAGCAGAAGTCCACAAGTCTTAAAGTGGCCAAGTTTGGAGACTCCCCTGGGCTAGAGTCCTGGCATGGAACGACTTTGGTAATTCTGGCTGAATTTAATTTATTATGGCTCTTTCCAAGGTCCCAAACACCTAGCTTTCTGGATGAGACCGTGTTTGCATAAACCAGCAGAAACTGTAGAATGACGTTTTTACGACTGTGTCTTTCACTCTGCTGCCCAGTTTTCTAACCCTTTGATTTTTCTCTCTTCTTCAGAAGCCGATCCAGCTAAAGCTCAAACAGAGCCTCCAGAGGTGAGAAGGCTTGCATGTGTATCTTATATACAGACGGCATGTTACCCTGTGGCAGCTCAAAATCAGGAGCCTTTGTCAAGGAAAGTAAGTTTTTTAAGAGGCGATTGGACGACCATTGGTCTGAAATGGTGCAGGGTCTCCTGCTTGAGCAGTGGGTTGGACTAGAAGACCTCCAAGGCCCCTTCCAACTCTGAATTTGTTTGTTAAAAGGCCTAGGTTTTGTGAGTTACGGCACATGTTATCAGATGGAAATGTTATTGCCAATCAAAATATTAAGACATCAGCGTTGGCCCTGAAAATGAAGATTCAGGTTTTCTACTAGATCAGTGATGGCGAACCTTTTAGAGACCGAGTGCCCCAAAACTGCCCCCCGTCCCCGCTTCGCCCTGCCCACTGGGCCACCCACCACTTCCACGGCCTGCCACAGATCACCCGGGCAGCCCAGCAGCGCCATGGTGGCCATGCCCTCCGCCCGTGCCCTGCAGCATCATCTGCGTGCAATGGGGCGCAAGGGCGGAGTCTTGTCCCCGCTGCCCAGCTACCATGTCCTTGGCTCTGCTGCTTCGTATGGGCCACGCCCAGGGGCAACTCTCCTACGGGGGGGCTAATGATGAGGGGGCTGTGGGAGGAGGTGGGGCTGGGGAGACAGTGCGTGTGCCCACAGAGAGGGCTCCGAGTGCCGGCTCTGGCACCCGTGCCATAGGTTCGCCACCACGGTACTAGATTGTGTACATTCCTGTATAGGTGGTAACAGAATAACAGAACAGCAGACTAACAGCTGGAAGGGACCTTGGAGGTCATCTAGTCCAACCCCCTGCTCAGGCAGGAAACCCTATGCCATTTCAAACAAGTGGTTGTTCAATCTCTTCTTAAAAACGTCCAGTGGTTTTTGACTTATAAGCACAACTGAGCCCAGAATTTCTGTTGCTAAGTGAGACATTGGTTAAGTGAGTTTGGCCCCATTTTACGACCTTTCTTGCCCCAGTTGTTAAGGGAACCACTGCAGTTGTGAAGTTAGTACCGTGGTTGTTAAGTGAACCCAGCTTTCCCCCTTGACTTTGCCGGTCAGAAGATTGCAAAAGGGGATCGCCTGACCCTGGGACACTGCAGCCGTCATAAATACGAGTCAGTGGCCAAAGCATCCCAATTTTGATCACGTGACCACGGGGATACTGCCAAGGTCATAAGTCACTTTTTTTTTAGTGCCGTTGTAGCTTTGATCAGTCATTAAACGAATGGTTGTAAGTTGAGGACTACCTGTACCAAGATACAGGTGAATATCATCATGGCTTTTTTTTTTTCCTTCTAGGAACTTTTGGGAAAGTCACCGCTCAAAAGGAAATACGCTGAAGGGGAAACAAACACTGACAGCTATCCAAAAATTCTCAAAATTGAGTCATTAACTGATGAGGAATGGAATGCTTCCGCTGTAGCGTCTTGCAGCTGTTTGACCATGGATGAACCAGGGACCAGTTATGGATCCACCGGTGGTGGCTTTGTCTCAAGAAGTCAAGGGGGCCTCAACAAAAACCCAGATGACGGTCCAGAGATTGCTGATGGCTGCTCAGATTTATCTGATCCAGGTAGCGTTGTATCCAGGATGCTTCATCTTGAAATTTCAAGAGCATTTCAGTTCATGCATAAAATAGAAACTCTTTTTTGGGAGGTGTGAAGGACAGTTTCTTTTCTGGGTGAGGTTCATTCCAAGGAAGGCCTGAGATAAAGCTGCCACGATACAATGATTGATGAAAAGACCTTTTGATTATTTAAAGGAGCAGTTATCAATGCCTTATAAAAATGGCAAGTAACAGATTATTTATTGGTGTCCCTGCCTTTATTATGTTTATAAATAATTCAGCAAACATACTTAATACTCCTTCCTCCGCCTATTTTTCCCTAAAAAAACAACCTTGTGAGGTGGGCTTTCATGCCTAAGGTGAGACTAGAACTCACCTGGCCTCCTGGTGTCTACCTGTAATGCAAGCTTACATTACCCCAAAGCAATTTTTTTTAAAAAAAGGAGGAAGAGATAGAGTAGGCGTTAATTTGAAAAAAAAATATTGGCTAAGTTGACCTTGACCCCTGTTTGATGGTCCTTCATATAATTCTCTCTGAACCCAAAGAGATCTAAGTTTGGTTTGAAATGATTCAGAGGAGATATGGCCAACCAATATTCCATATATTTTAAGATGATCAGTGGTAATATTCCTTGAAACTATTTTTTTTTAAAAAGGATCTGTATGATCTAGAGACTATCCTAAATTATTCACTTGAGAAATTGTACTTCAATTATTACCTGCCTCAAATTCCCCTTCTCACTTTTCTGCATGGGAGTCCTAGTTTACTTATGGATGCCAGAGAAATTGTGGCATTTGAAGACTCTTAGTAGCTAAGTAGATGGAAGGAAAGAGAAGAAGAGAACAACCAGCAGGTAGATCAGGCCCAGAATTCCTCAGCCAGTGTGCCTGGTTGAGGAATTCTGGGAATTGAAGTCCACAAGTCATAAAAGGGCCAAGTTTGAAGACCCCTGAAGTAGATAGACCTAAGTACATGACCAATGAGGGTCCTTTCAAAAGGCTTGGAGGACTAAGTTAGGGACCTGCCAGAGAAGGTCCATCTATATCACGGGTGGCCTCCATATGATGCAACCGGTCCGTGGGCTGGCATTTTGACACCCCTGATCTATGTAGACACTAAGACTTGATGCTGACTTGATGGAACGTTGTCATAGAAGTAGCTTTTCATTGTGATTTCATTGTGGCTGTTCCTTCACTTTTGTCCTTTCTTTGGCAGAAGAGAACTCCTCGATGAACGTTTCTTCAGAAGAAAAATCCACTGACGATGAAACCGGGGTGAGGGCATAGTCTCCTAGTTCCAGAATGCCACTTCCTTGGCATTCTCCTCATGAGTTTCTGCCCCGATGACTTGTAGACCAACAAATTTGAGGACACCTATCTGTGCCACCTCAAGAAATGATTCACGGATCCTCCTTTCACTGTGTTGACTGGGATAGCAGTATCTCAACTGACCGAGTCATAGATGGGGAAAACAGGTTATTTGGCCCGTTTCATATGATTTCTTGTCATGAAAGGGGAGATCTTAACTTCAATTTATTTACTGCAATATATTGTTGGTTCTTGAAGTTGTTATAAGACTCTTCTCTTGACAATTGAGCTTCATGGTTCAATTCTTCCAGTTTTTACCAAATCATCACGATAGAGGGGACAAGTCAAATAGTTCTGGATCTCCAGAGCATCACACTGCTTGTTCATCTTTTTTGCAGGCCTCAGTCTTGCCTCTGGACATCAATCCTACATCACCAGTTGGCCAGAAAAGCCCAATGAAGTATCCGTGCAGCACATCTGAAGATCTTAGCTTGGAGTCCAAGATCATATTCTTTGACCTCAAGTTTCTGTGTAAGTGGCCTTCGTCTCCAGGATATTTCTGATCATATGTATCCTGGGAGCCAAATGTGGTCATCTTGCCTGAAGTAGGTCAACCCAATCTTCTGTTTCCTAGAATGACCTATAACCACAAAGAGTGGGTGACCCCATCACCTCACCCATGGCCTTGCAGGGGTGCAGGTATCCCCAGAAGACTCCATCATTCGTTCTTCTTCAGTTGTTTCTGTAGAGGAATGTTCTTACTACATGTTGGGTCTCAAAAGTTGATCACAATCTTTTTTTATTTAGCACCCAAGAAGAAATTTTCAGTATCATTTGCTCTTTCAGCATTTATCTCTTTTCCTCCATGCTCCCTAGTACAGGTAGTCCTTGAGTTATGACCACAATCGAGCCCAGCGTTTATGTTGATAAGTGAGAAACGTGTTAAGCGAGTTTTGCCCTGTTTTACGATTTTTCTTGCTACATTTCTTAAGAGAATCACTGCAGTTGTTAAGTTAGTAACATGGTTGCTAAGTGAATCTGGACTCTCCCTTGACTTGTCAGACGGTCGCAAAAGGGAATCACGTGACTGCAACCGTCATAAATGTGAGTCAGTTGTCAAGCATCCAAATGTAAATCACATGACCGTGGGGAGGCTGCAATGGTCATAAGTGTGAAAAGTGATCATAAGTCACTTTGTTCAGTGCTGCTGTAACTTCAAACGGTCACCAACTATGCTGTTGTAAGTTGAGGACTACCTGTATTCTTATTTTTGTTAGGTATGAGAAACATTTTAAGATCCATAACTTTCATCCATCAGCCCAGTCCAATGAAGTCTCTCTTTTCATTGCAGCAGGAAATATCCTTCACCTGGTCGCGCTTGGAGAAGAAATCCTCACTTTCAGTGTCAAGATTTCTTGCCTCAAAAACACAGATGACAAAGTCTGTGTGGATGGACTGGATGAGTTCCTCGAGTATCTCAGCACCCTCCATAGGCCCATTTTTGTGGGATACAAGTTATGGTCCATGGAAGTCCCTGCTCTGCTTGATGCCCTTCGAAAGATCAACAAGGAAAAACAGTTTGAAGAGTCCATCTTTGGTTTCCTGGATGTTTTGCCCTTCATCAGAGAGAAATTCCCTGAAAACCCAAATTATACACTGAAAAAATTAGACAAGATGTATCGTCGGGGACAGTTGGACTGCACCAAGGCAGCTGATTGTGCCTTAGCTCTGAAGGATCTCTGTACCTTCTTGAAAATTATCCCCGTGACCCCAAAAAAGCAGGTAATCGCCTGTTCCAGCTTCAGATGTTACTCCTCCCTTCAACCTCTCTGGGAGAAGAAAGTCCTCACCCAGCCCTCCAGGCGGACTTTGGCCCTACACAACATCTCCCTTCTCAAACTGCAGTCTATCTATCAAAACGACCCCGAGAAAGGGCTAAAGAAACTCTGCAGGCGTTTGAACGCCAAACGGAGGACGGGCGAGAAAAAAATTCAGAGGTTGAGCAAGATCCGCAGCTATTTCCAAAGCCTCCCATCGTCATCTCAATGTTCTTCACTTCCACAGATTTGTTAAGCAACACTCTCATTTTTATGGGATTAGTAATAGTAACAGTAATAAAGTTGGAAGGGACCTTGGAGGTCATCGAGTCCAACCCCCTGCTCAGGCAGGAAACTCTACACCATTTCAGACAAATGGCTGTCCAGTCTCTTTTTAAAAACTTCCAGTGTTGGAGCATTCACCAATTCTGGAGGCAGGTTGTTCCACTGGTTAATTGTTCTAACTGTCAGGAAATCTCTCCTTAGTTCTACCTTGTTTCTCTCTTTGATTTGTTTCCATCCGTTGTTTCTTGTCCTGCCTTCAGGTGCTTTGGAGAAGAGCTTGACTCCCTCTTCTTTGGGGCAGCCCCTGAGATATTGGAACACTGCTATCATGTCCCCCCTCATCCTCCTCTTCGTTAAACTAGACGAATTAAGATTAAGTCACCCCTCTGTACACAAGGGAATTACCTTGAAGTAAAACCACACAGGCTGGCTGGTACATCTGGCCAAAGAGTCTCTGACATTTCTGTGACTTGAGTTTGCATAGACCACATCATCATGTTTTATGGAATCCACTGAAGAGGGTTATTAGGTTGGTGCATTATGCTAAGCCATGAGCTTTGATTTACAAACCACAATGTGACAAGGTCACACAGGACAACACCGTGCAGACCTCATTATGGCTTAAGAAGGCAATGATTCAATCCAACTCAAAAGGCCATCTCCATCCATTTTGGTTTCTCTCGAGGGATTCTTTGCTCATAGAGATGAAATAATTGATGATATTAAATCTGAATGTCCACCACAAAAGCTCAGCTAGTGTTTTAAGAAGCTGAGAACCTCTTCGGTTGTAGTTGGGTGAACTTCAACTACCAGCAGCTCCAAAACAAAAACACCCTAGTAAGTAAGAAAAGCCAGAAATCATAGTTAGCAATATCTGTAATGTCACTTGTGTTGTTTCTTTCTAGTTTCTATGCCTTCCAATCTAAGAAATCTCATGATATATTTTACATATAGATTAAATGCAATGACCATATTAAAAGTTGCAATAAAGTTATAATACCAACAACTTCCTGTGTGAAGTCCCAGACTTAAGTTTGCTCCTGATCAACCTCTTTCCCCTCTCAAAATCTAGTTGGTCACTTGGAATCCGTAAGTATCTGGGTTGTTTTTGAGGTCAAGCCTCTATCCTCAAAATTACATATTGGGAATGTGAGATTATTAAGAACAGACTCCTTCAACAGACTCCTTTTTCCACTATCAATGCAAACCCATAAAGCTATATTATCCTCTTGAGTTTCTCTTCTCCATTTTCTTTGAAACCTGGTCATTAGGACATGTACGTGGTGTTCCTTGCCTTTAGCTGCATATATTCTTCTGCATTGAATCTGAAGCACAAACACATTTTGCTGCACTCTCTTAGAAGCTGACCTTCACATACATGTACAACCCCTGGTTTTTGTATAGAAAATGGTAAAGCTAGAATGCAGAATACAACTATTTTTAAAGCACTGCTTCTCAATCTTGGCAACTTGAAAATGTCTGGGCCCCAATTCCCAGAATTGGGAGGGAATTGAGGTTCAGACATTTTCAAGTTGCCAAGATTGGAAAGCACTGCTTTAAGTTAAGATCTGTTTGTCTTTCCTACAAATATCACATTGTTATACAGTATTTATTTGGGGGGGGGGAGGAGCAGAAGCCTACTATAAAATCCAAGCAGGGATACTTCATCGAGACATCATAGTTTATTTGTAGCTTGTGCAAGGTCTCAGTTCCTTATGCGAACTTGAGATATTATATCAATCTAATCAGATAACCCAAGCAGAGACTTCTTGATCAAGCAGCACTTTATTTGATCAAATTAAGCAGCTGGATGGCCAACAATCTGGAACGCTGGCAGAGTTACGTCCAGAAGTGCTACACCTTAGAAAGTTGGTAGCATTGCTTTATAAACTTGATTAGCCAATGAAAATCAGACATCAATCATTCCTGTACACTCCAATAATAATAATAATAATAATAATAAAGTTGGAAGGGACCTTGAAGGTCATCTAGTCCAACCCCCTGCTCAGGCAGGAAACCCTGTACCATTTCAGATAAATGGTTGTCCCGTCTCTTCTTAAAAACTTCCAGTGTTGGAGCATTCACTGCTTCTGGAGGCAGGTGGTTCCACTGGTTAATTGTTCTCACTGTCAGGAAGTTTCTCTTTAGTTCTAGGTTGCTTCTCTCCTTGATTCGTTTCCATCCGTTGCTTCTTGTCCTGCCTTCAGGCGCCTTGGAGAATAGCTTGACTCCCTCTTCTTTGGGGCAGTCCCTAAGATACTGGAAGACTGCTATCATGTCCCCCCTCGTCCTTCTCTTCATTAAACTAGACATACCCAATTCCAGCAACCGTTCCTTATATGTTTTAGCCTCCAGTCCTCTAATCATCGTATTCCCTCCTTCAGTATATCGCATCCATGTACATGTTTGCCACGCTTGCATGAAATTTCTCTGGTGCAAAAGCCGATTACAAAAAGCAAGAAAGCAACAGACTAAACGATTCCCCTTTGTTCCAGAACCCTTCACTTGTATGGTGTGACCCAGCCCAGAAGATCGGGAATTTCCAATTCCCACAAGGATTAACCTTGCAAGTCCATGAGTGGCTGAGCTCACACATTCTGCAGCTAAAACATGGCTAATGTTAGATTCTTTTGAACCAGCCAGAATGCCTGTCTAGTAATAAACTAGCATATATGAATTAGGGCTTCCAAACATGACCAACTTAATTTTTATACAGCAACTAAGTAAAAAGAAATTAAGCAGTTCAGCAACATGTCCCCTGTTTGATATGTGTAATTTTACTCAAAAACACTGGAATAATTTACCCAAAATATCTGAAAGCGGTTGATCACCCACTGCTGTACTGTATTCATTCAGACATTGGCCTAAAGCAGGGGTCTTCAAATTTGGCCCTTTTATGACTTGTGGACTTCAACTCCCAGAATTCCTCAGCCAGGCACGCTGGCTGAGGAATTCTGGGAGTTGAAGTCCACAAGTCATAAAAGGGCCAAGTTTGAAGACCCTGGCCTAAAGCAAACCTCATTCTAGACCTGGGTTCAAATTCCCTACCTGACCTCAGAACTTGGGAGAGAAAGCAGTCAAGTCAAGCTCCCTCCAGCCTACCTTGTTTCTGCAGGGATAAAATTAGGGGAGATTCTTACATAAATCATATTAAGCACCCAGAGGAAAGGTGAACCTCTTGTTATTATTGCTTTGAGTCTGAGGGTCTCTTAGATGCCATCCTTCTTTGTCTTGCAGGTTCAAGACATGGTGGACCTGCCTAAAATTCTTCTCCCAGTTTCTAAGTCTTGTGGAGGCTTCTATCTTTTCTCCTCCAGATCCTTCTTGTGTGTCTCTGGAGATTCTCAATCATCCAGGTCATGGTTGTCCCACAGGTACTTTTTTCCAAAAGGCAACAGGACTTTCTTAACAGAAGAACAGTCGGAAGGGACCTTGGAGATCTTCTAGTCCAACCCCCTGCTCCAGCAGAAAACCCTATACCATTTCAGACAAATGGTTGTCCAATCTCTTCTTGGTTTTTTTTCCTCTGAAAACAGTCCACTTCTCATCCATTAAGCTTCTTCTGAAGAACGGAAGAAGCTTCTTGGATAAGAAGCAAAATATTTAAAAACAAACAAACAAACCCCCAAAAGTCTGCTTGCCTTTTGGAAAAAGCACCTTTGGGAATACTCAAATCCTCTTTGGCCCTATGCAAATCTAAGTACTTTCAGAAGAGTGGCTGAAACTTTTAACCTACATTAATCTCTCCTTCCCTCCCTCTGGCTGCAGAGCGCTTGCAGCTGGGGGAGATGCAAAACTTCATTATTATTTTGGGTGCTTTGCAGGATTTGCACTGGCTGCAAAGGGAGCTGATTAGCTGCCTGATTATCGAAGTCAGGTGAGAGGAGGTTGGCCTTCAGGAGTTGGAATAAAAAGGATCCTGGGCAGATGCTGGTCTCTTCTTCTCCGGCTTCCTAGAACAGACAGGATGGGACCGTTACAGAACTTGGCCATTGTTTTAGCTTGTTGGGTAATTGGGGAAGTGACCTCCTTGGATCCCTGGGATTATGTCTGGGGGCATTACAACACTCCTGCCCCTGCGAGGCAGCCTTATATGCCTTCTGGGGTTGAGACTTACCCTTATGCTTGGGTAGATGCTTCTCAGGCCCGAGCTTTGTCCCTCCTGTCACCTGTGCTGGTCCAGTGTGGAGAGGCCCAGGTGATGGTGACTGTGAAGAGAGACCTGTTTGGCACCGGCAGACTCGTCCAGGTAGAGGGCCTGAGTTTGGGTCCATCTGGCTGCCAACCCACAACCTACAATGCTGCCGAGAACACGGTGATCTTCAATGTCGGTCTTCATGAGTGCGGGAGTGTCTTGCAGGTAAGGGTGGGAGAGTCTGCAAACCCGTGTTTTTCCCATGCCAAGAAATTCCCCTTGTATGTTGCAAGCACTAAATCCACTTCTGGTTTATTGCTGCATCTCCCTGGTCTCATCTTTCCTTCTTTTCTCTAGATGACTGCTGAGTTTCTGGTCTACAGCATCAGTCTCCATTATAAGCCCACCCCTTCTTCCCACAGTGTCATTGTAAGAACCAGCCCAGTCGACGTCCCCATTGAGTGTCACTACCCAAGGTAAGTTCGGAGGACGAAACTAACAAAAATGTGGGGTTGGCTTGACTGTTTGGGGCAGGGGTCTTCAAACCTGGCCCTTTTATGACTTGTGGGCTTCAACTCCCAGAATTCCTCAGCCAGAGGCATGCTGACTGAGGAATTCTGGGAATTGAAGTCCACAAGTCATAAAAGGGCCAAGTTTGAAGACCCCTGTTCTAGAACCCAAGTACCAATAGAACAGGGGTCTTCAAACTTGGCCCTTTATGACTTGTGGACTTCAACTCCCAGAATTCCTCAGCCAAGCACGCTGGTTGAGGAATTCTGGGAGTTGAAGTCCACAAGTCATAAAAGGGCCAAGTTTGAAGACCCCTGGTTTAGGGGGACGGATGGTCACCTTGAGGGTGGGAGATGAGAACATGCTGTTGGATAAAAGAACTGAGCCATCTCTTTCTAGCCGGTGGTCCCAACTAGTTTACCAAAGCCGGTAGAGCAATGGCGCCATATGGTTCGTGGAATAAATCAGCGTTACAGAGTTAGCATGAGACATGAAACCAAAAACCAATTAACCCCCATCATGGCTTAGAATGGATCCAGAATTTGGCATGGTTGAAGGAAGAGACTTGGCTGCTACTTAGGTGGAATCCTTGATGCTGAGTTTGATTGTGTCTAGAAAACCACCAAGCTCAGAACACACCAAGGATTTCATAATTCTGAGCTATAAATATTCTATTGCAGGGGTCTTCAAACTTGGCCCTTTTATGACTTGTGGACTTCAACTCCCAGAATTCCTCAGCCAGAGGCATGCTGGCTGAGGAATTCTGGGTGTTGAAGTCCACAATTCATAAAAGGGCCAGGTTTGAAGACCCCTGTTCTAGAGGATGAAATAGTGTATCACTTTCTTCACCCATGGCAACAGAATTTCTGAGACTAGCCCTGGTGGGGGGGGGGAAAACCACTAAATCACTTGTTCTCTTTGGGAGACTTTACCTGTCTTTATTTCCAGGAGAAACAATGTAAGCAGTAATGCAATCAAGCCAACATGGATTCCGTTCACATCAACGATTTCTGCAGAAGAAAAACTACGTTTCTCCTTGCGTTTGATGAATGGTACTCCTTTTTATGTGGTTGCTAGGAGTTGGAAATGACTTGATGGCCCATAATTGCTTCCAGAATCCCCCTATTTCTTCATGAGTCTCATGAACACGAGGGTCCAATGAGATTAAACCTTAACTGTGCACAAGTAACTTTTTCTTCACATTGGCATTAGTCAAACCATTTTTAAACTGTTGGTTAAAAAAAATTGACCCCACTTTCACATTGCTTTGTGTATGAGGCCAGATAATGTTTGTCCAAATAGTCATATGTGCATGTGTACATATGCCACGCAAACCATGTTACAGAATTGTGCACATGTACTTCCTCAAGTCCCAATTTTGCAAAGCTTCTGACTTTTTATGGCGATTTCAGAATTGCTAATAGTCCTTCAAAATTCGGGGGGGGGGGGGAAATGCAGATATCGGTGTACATTCTGGATTCTGCATATTTCAGAAGACTGCAGCCGATCCAAAATTTAAAAATGGTTTGACAGGCCAATATAAGAATTAAGATGGGATGCACATTGGTTTGCGGATATGATACATGGGAGAGAAAAAAGACTGTTTGTCCAAGTTGCATTCCTGATCTGAACTGGGCTCACTTAGGTTGAAATTTGCATCCAAGAAGTCCTTCCATGTTGGGTATGATGGTTTTGCTTTTCAGATGGCTGGAGCGCAGAGAGAGCCTCCAACGGCTACCAGTTGGGAGAAATCATGTATATTCAGGCTGAAGTAATCGCAGAAAACCACACGCCTCTCCGGCTCTTTGTTGATAGCTGTGTGGCCACGTTGAGCCCAGAGGCAGACTCCAGTCCCCGCTATCCCATCATCGATTTCAAGGGGTAAGAGTTCTGACTATCTCTCTTCGCACCTGCACTGAACATTTTTATGTGAGATAACTCACTGCTCCTGGAGATCTTAAAGTTGCTTGTTCAGTAGCAAAACTGCACTATGTCCACCTAAAATGGTCATCACTATGGGGTAGAATGGCCATCGGGAGCAATAACCTTGCTTACATATGAAAATTGCTAATAAAGGAGAATATTTGGGTTGAAATGAGGGGTCCTTGATGCTGCTGTAACCTAGTTTGAGTAATGAAATGTCTGCAAGAAAACAACCAAGCTCAGAGGGCGTCAAGAACCCCTCGTGAAACTTGCTAAATTTGTACGAAGAATCAGGTTTTCCCTTTTTATCTTTTGCCTTCTGGCTCTTACTTGCAAGAAGGTTCTTGTTCTATGCTTGCGTCCACAAAGAAAGCCATCAACTCATCCCCATTATCACGGCTGGGTTGTTAAATCGCCTCCTGACCTGCTTTTCTCTCTCTATTACATACAAATTATATTTTAACTTGAAGTGATGGCGCTTATTGCTTCGGTTTCTATCTATCCCCTTGTGTGTCATTTGTGTTTGAGGGTAATCCGGCAGGTAGTGTGGTTTTCCCTGGTCATTTTGAAGGATCAGATGAAGGAATATATGAACAGATGAGGCCCTGGGGATCAGAGGAAGGAATGTCTGTGGAGATAATATGAATTCTGAGAGAAATGTTTTCTCTTGTCTTCATGTCACGGCCTCAAAACAAGCGAGAAAAAAAAGCTTTTCTTTCATCGTGCTTACTGTCCAGTTGTAATAGGGGATTTGCAATACAAGCTTGCTAACAGTTGCCAATACTTGATAGCATTACGAGGAGGGCTATGGTGGAAAGAGGCCGGGGGAGACATAAACAACGAAGCAAGGCAGACTGTTGGGTGCAAGAATAGCTCGCTTACAAGAAAAAAAAACCAAACCACATAGCTAGAACATAGAACTAGAAACTTCGCAAGATAGCCGTGACCTGGGGTAGGCAACAGGAGGTGTGACATTTAGCTGTTTTGCACAGCAAGTGAGAAAGCTTTAGAGGGCTGTAATCCAGGTAACCAATTTATATTATATGTAATGCATGCATTATTAGGGGGAGGGCAAAGGGATGTATGTGATTCACCATCAACTATAAAAATTGCTATAAAACTGTAATCAGGGCCTTGGCTGCTTTCAAAGCCAGGGTCCTTATATCTTGGTACCAAAATAATTGTCTCACACCTTCTCTTTGGTGATCCATTGGCTTCCACACCAAGCTAAGGCCCAGTTTTGGGGACGACAATTTCTGAGCCAGACTGGGAGCTTTGGGGCTAAAGAACAGACTCGCAATTTCATTGAAACGCGAGGTTCAGATAGGCCTGTTGTTTGCACAAGCACGCTAAAAGGCAGAGTGCACTAATGTGTAACCAAGTGTGTCAATAGTAGGAAGCATTGTTGATGGGTGTTGTGTCCTCCAGCTGCCTGGTAGATGGAAAATCTGATTCCAGCTCAACCTTCTTATCACCAAGGCTCAGAGATGACTTTCTTCAATTCACAGTAGACGTCTTCCGGTTTAGCGAAGACCCCCGAGATCTGGTAAGAGGTCGCCTTCTGAAGCCCAGCTCCTAGCAGGCAATATTTTTGAAGTCTCACTCTTCGTCATGCCGTAACCTAGCTTAAACCACCTTTTATCTTGTTCCTAGATCTACATCACCTGTCATTTGAAAGTCTCTGCGGCTACTCAAGCCCCCGATCCTGAGAACAAAGCTTGCTCCTTCCATCAGGCTAGTAACAGGTAAGCAAACTGACATTCCTACAGGGTGATGCCACTGTGCTAAGCCACGTGTCACTGTAGGAGGACCTTAGTAGGCTTAGTCGACCGAAATGTGAACATGCAACTAGCTTCTTTGATATAATTTATCTGCTTCTTTGGAGAAAAATGTTTTAGATTTGTTTTATTTTGGAAGACTTAGTGATTATCTTGTTTTGAGCTACACACCAATAGTTTGGAAAATGGTTTCTAACCTAACTGGCTATTGCATACTGTTCTGATTCCAAGAGAGATTAATTTATAAGCATTAAGGACCTTCTCGGCTTCATACAGTGGTTTGAAGAACACACTTTTCCATATTTGAAGACCTGTTCCATAATTGAGTGTCCTGATAGATGAACCTATTAGATATCTCAACTTTGTATACTAGTTCATATGCCAGATTTTTCTCTTACCCGTAACCTATTAAATGACTTATTCAAAATATTAACATTTGTTATAGAGGGGTTAGCTATGCTTGGTACAAATAGAGTAAAGATATTTTGCATATAGTGAACTTAAGAGGTTTGCATAACCACAGATGGGGGAGTTCATTAAGCAGAAACCAACCTGGGTTCCAACTTAACAACCTTGTAAGCCCAATTGCTCTTAGGCTAAGTAGATCAATGGTTGAACCTAAGAAATTAACTACCAGTAATTTAGGATATAGCCAGATATCCATCCTTTGGTCTATTAAGAAGGGGAAGTATTGGATGAAATCTCATTATATAGGCGCAACCTTACAGGAAATGTTTCCCTTTTTTCACCACAGCTGGGTTCCAGTTGAAGGAACCGCAGTTATTTGCTCTTGTTGTGAAACCCAGAATTGTGTTCGAACTACTGGTCAAGGCAGCTGGGACAGATGGGGAAGAAGATTGGGCAGAGATGTGGCTGCTAAATTGGGTATGTAGTCAAGATTAGGCGGCATAGGAAGCGAACTATTCCCTTGAATGATATTCAAAAGTAGCTGTTCTACTTCTGGAAATATTAGATGAGGGTCAATCATGTCACATTCTCTGAGATTGCCTGGACCAAGCCTCTGTAGTTTTCTTGGCAAGGTTTCTCAAAAGTGGCTTATCATTGACTCTTTTCTAAGACAGGGAGAAGGTGACTGGCCCAAGGTTACCTAACTGGGACTAGAACTCACGGTCTCCCAGTTTCTAGTCTGATGCCTTAACTAGTACACCAAACTGGCACTCTCCACCTTAACACGAATGTCTTGTTAATCTTGTTCTCATGCAGATAAATCAAAGGAGGCAGATGCTGACGTGATGCTCGGTCCCATCCTCATTCTTGACTCGTACATGACTTCCAGAACTCCTCCTGACAATCAAAATAAGAATTTGGTCCTCTCAGCAGAACATGGTACTGTAACATGTTAATTATGGAGTTCAAACATTGTGTTAATCCATTATTTGCTGACTAAACCATAACTGGATATATTCATACCACTTGCTAAATCAGAGGTGTGTGGCTTTTGTAACCTTGGGGCTGCAACAGCCCCCATAAATTTTCCATGTGATTACAATTTTTTGATCTGACAGTCTGCAACCATTACTCCCACTAGATGTAGTATTAACTGTATGAATTTCAGTGAAATTCTATATAATTGTTTGACTTGGAGCCAGAAGAATGGAATCGGTTGAAGTTAGCCTTATTCTTTCAACAGACTGGCAATAATCTCGCCCAATTATAAATTCACACGGAACTTTTGTTAAGATCTTTGACAGTAGCAGGAGATTCTCCGAGCAGAAATTTGGGATAAAAGTCACCTCAATGGCACTTGCTTATCATTAAGTTCCACTCTTTAGGTTTGAAGGGAAGGGAATCCAGAATGTTAAGCTCTTTGTTTTCTACCGTGTATGATATTCTTTACTTTTGATTTTCACTGCAAAAAAAAGCTGTTTAAGAGAATCCAGTACTGTTCTGTTCTTTTTTACAGGATTTTTCCAAATTCCTTGGATGCTGGTGGGGATCATCCTGATAGCCCTTACTACAAGCTTGGCCTTGACCACTCTAGGAATCTTTTGTACTAGAAAAAGACGTTCTAATTCTTCTTAAGATGTTGTGCAATGTGGAAGGATGTTAAAATAAACAAATCAAGACATAAAAAAGACTTGTTTATTGAACAAGGTGGAGGGGAAAAAACAAATACAATGGTGCTTGCATAGAAAACATCTCGGAAGCAACAAAACAAAGATTAAGTGATTTGTACCTGCTAGGACCGTGTTCACTTCAAAAAAATAATACAGAATTCCTTTGGACCCCACACAACCATCACATCTCCCTGCTCTTAACTGAAGTAAGGCTTGCTTTTTCAAGGCTGCAACTGAGCCTGAAGAACAAGGAGTGGTTTAAAGAGTTGCATTCACTATTAAGATTGCAAAGATACTTTCTTATAACTCCCATTCAATCCTCTATGGGTCCTCCTAAGGTTCTGGTTTAATGTTATGTTAGGATATGACTTGCTTCAAAGTAGTTTGATAAATAATGCCATGTGTGAACTTGGTTGACTGTGGTTTAAATCAAACATTTGGGTATATGCTAAGTGTATTCAGCTTAAATCTTTAACATCACTTCATAGAACTGCCTTGTAAATAAAACACAAATTAACTGAACAATGAAAACTGGGTTTCTCGAGAACAAACTAGTCCATTGACTCTCATTTCCTATTTTAAAGTTGTTAGAAGTAAGTCTTCATCCTGGTTCATCCAAGCCGGGAATAAATAAGCAAACATGGCGACTGCTTTGGGAAGAAGGTTACAGTTTATTGCAGAAGAAAGATGGTCCTTGCAAGAAGCAGCAGTGGAGAAGAAAGAGAGGGAGCACATGGGCAGAAGGTCTTTTTATACCCTCTACCCCTGCTTGGAATAGTTTCCAGTTCCTGTGGCATGAACTTTGGGGCTATTTCTGAGTGTTTTTCTAGGCCTTGATATCTGTGGTTTAATCCCATTATCATATCCTGCTTCCCAGGTGATGGGGCTGATGACTCTTAAGAGCTTCTTTTGTCTTGAGATCCCTGGCTCCAAACTTCCTGATGGTTCCACATCTGCATATGTATAAGACTAGCTACTGCTTTGGGCAAAGAGACGAGGCTAGGTTTGGTTTCTGCTTTTCAAAAAATGCTTTTAAAAATCCTTTTGGTGAACAACATCTTTCTTTCTGCCTTTTTAATATTTCCTTCTCTGGGTTAACTTCCCACAAAGTTCACCCCTCAAAATTACCAGCTCCTCTTATCATGCTGCAAATTTATTCATTTATTTAAATGTGTTGCCCAACCAGCTCCAACGAACTCTGGGCAGCCTGCAGAACTAAAGAACATTAAAAACAGCTTAACATATTGACTCGTTTTTGTTTTGCAGATTTGGGAGGAAGAGTACAGTGAAAAGCAGGATAAGGGCTCTGATTTAAAAAATGCTGCAGAGAAGTCCACTAATTTCAAATACAACAGAATAGTTTGTTTTGACCAAGTGTGATTAGTCACGCAAGGAATTGTGTTACAGTTTCAAACAAAAAGCCATCGAGGTGGGCAGCCAGGAAAGCCTCCCCAAAGTTCATTTTGTATAATGAATTAGTAATAGACGTGGAAAGGCGAGATTTTGAAGTAAAGGCTGAAAAAGGGCTAAGACATGCATTAGCTCTTTTAAAACCTGCAGTTCCCACGACCGACAGGAGAACACGTGTCGCTACAGCAAGAAGCAAGAGCCTCTGACGGTCAGCTGACTTGTTCACGGTCAGCTGATTGCTAGGGAAGCTCTTCAGGGATTGGCTAGAATGAAGCAAACTAAAAAAAAAAAAGGAAGCTCTTTAGGG
Source organism: Protobothrops mucrosquamatus (assembly GCF_001527695.2). Taxonomy (NCBI): domain Eukaryota; kingdom Metazoa; phylum Chordata; class Lepidosauria; order Squamata; family Viperidae; genus Protobothrops; species Protobothrops mucrosquamatus. Next base: position 322,954 of record NW_015386318.1, on the reverse strand, counting down.
ATTGGCCAGAAAGAAGTAAATAAGGGAAAGCTCTTCAGGAAATGGCTAGAAAGCAGACAGCTGGAAAAAAAAGAAAAGCTTTTCACGGATTGGCTAGAAGGAAGTCAGCTGATACAAGGGGAGCTCTTCAGAGATTGGGTAGAAAGGAGAAGTCAGGTGACTCGCTTTGTATAGGGAGAAGAGTGTCGCTCAGTTCAGGGGAAGATGGTGAGTGGAGGGAGGGAGCTTTATTGCTAGCAAGGCGGGAAAGGGGGGGGGGTATTTTAAAGGATTAGAGGAGAGAAAGCCCAGATCTTTAAAAGAAAAATTGGTGCAAGTGCAGAGTAGTGCATTTGTCAGTGCAAAATCTCAGCAATTCTAAAATAGGTGGACTTCAATTCCCAGAATTCCCCCAGCCAACTTGAATTCGAGGAGTTGGAATCCACCTATGCTGGCTGGGGGGGGATTCTGGGAGTTGGAGTCCACCTATGCTGGCTGGGGGGAATTCTGGGAGTTGAAGTCCACCTATGCTGGCTGGGGGGGAATTCTGAGAGTTGGAATCCACCTATGCTGGCTGGGGGAATTCTGGAAGTTGAAGCCCATGCATGCTAGCTGGATGAATTCTGGGAGTTATAACAACAATAATAATAAAGTTGGAAGAGACCTTGAAGGTAATCTGGTGTAACCCTTGGCTCAGGCAGGAAACCCTATACCACTTATGCTGGCTGGGGGAATTCTAGCAGATGAAGCCCATGCATGCTAGCTGGAGGAATTCTGGGAGTTATAACAACAATAATAATAAAGTTGGAAGAGACCTTGAAGGTAATCTGGTGTAACCCTTGGCTCAGGCAGGAAACCCTACACCACTTACGCTGGCTGGGGGAATTTGGGCAGATGAAGCCCATGAATGCTAGCTGGAGGAATTCTGGGAGTTGAAGTCCACGCGTGCTAGATGGAGAATTCTGGGAGCTGGAGTCCATGCATGCTAGATGATGGGATTCTGGGAGCTGAAATCCACCCCTCTTAAAATTGCTGTGATTGAAAAGTACTCAGATTTTCTTTCTTCCTGCCAGAGGTTTCGATTCTGTGGAGATTTGGACTGTCCTGACTGGGTCTTGGCAGAAATTAGCACTTTGGCTAAAATAGTAAGTGATTCCCCCACCCCCTTGAGTTCCACGAATATTTTAATTATTTTAAGGTGTGGGGGTTGCTGGCATTTTACTACCTACTTGAAGCTGGATTTGCCCCATTGTAAGATTTTTCCTGACAACTATCGTTTTCCAAGGGAGGATTTAAAAAAAAAACAAAGATGATGGTTATGACACATTTTTGTCTTTTTCCAGTCTTCGGTGAAACTCAAGCTGATCTGTGCCCAGGTTCTGAAAGATGTGCTCGGAGAGGGCATTGATGTGAGTTCATTCTCAATCTCTTTTGTGGATACTTGTCAAACTTGGTTTGCATAAATCCAGAATCGGTAAGAGAGAAGCACTTTCCGATTAAACCTGTGGAATGTTATTTTTTAAATAATAGATTCATAAATCAGTTGCCCCATTCATAATTGTGTTTCCATGGCAATTGAGTGCTTAGATTAGTGGCTCCCAAAAGGTGTGCTGTAAATTGAAAATTCTGTGATGAATTAAAAAAATCTCCTTAGAGCTGTTGGGACTTCCCCAATGTTAAGTTTGAGCTGAGCTAAATTAGAAATTGTTCTTTTGTCTCTTTCAGTATGACAAAATCCTGAAGTTAACATCAGATGCCAAGTTTGGTGAGTGTCCTTCCCTTCTATGTTCAGGGGCTAAGTTAGGGTACAGCTAAGCCATTTCCTACCCTGCCAACATTTCTCAACTGAAAATTGAGCATCAGGGTTGCATTTATTTTCTGAGTTTAGTATTGGTGTTGAAAGCAAATTTGTGCATGGGGTATGCACGCAAAGTGCTGTGGTTCCTTACTTCAACTGGTATCTTTTTGCAAGAGACTTGCAAAATTGGTCATATCCAAGCATCCAGAAAAATATGGCAGATCCTGTACAGTATCTCTGCCTTACATGTTCATTCCAAACTACAGAGGTGAGTGTTTCTCAACCTTGACAGCTTTAAGATATGTGTCAACGCTGCTAACAGTAGATGTTTTTGCATTGACAAAGATGGAAATCTAGCCATCTTTCACCTTTCGCTTTTAGAGTTAAATGATGCTGGGAGGGGGGGATGTGAATGAGAGTCCAGCTAGACATAACAACACTAAACGTAGCATGAGAATCAAGGTTATTAAGCCCAGAGCTGATAAAGAATTGGCGGGCTGGAGAGCTGGAGAGGAAGCCCACGCTTCAAACTAATTGGGGAATTTGATTTATGACTGTAAATTGGAGGAGGGAATTGTGCTTTGATACTAGGTGCCCAGGGGAGGGGAATTCAGGTTTTGGCTTTGATTATGCAGTGCCGATATTATGCTATACAAATAAAAGATTCTTTAAGGTAAACAATGCCTCGAAGTTCTTTTGAAGAGTTTTATCTGTTGGAACCATGTGTGAACTTCAATTCCCAGAATTACCCAGCCAGCCATGATACTGACATAGACCGTGGTTACGTTCTTTTCCAAAATGTTGATCCCCAATAGGTAAATTTTGAACAAAATGATAGTAGTTTCAACAAACCTACACAGTTTTGGAGCAATTCATGGCCTTGGGCTAATGACAGAGTGGTGTTTTTCTACCTTAGCAACTTTAAGATGTGCGCACTTCGACTCCCAGAATTCCCCAGCCAGCATAAGTCACTTACATCCTTTTCAATAACACGGGTTAATCTGAAGCTCAAATAATTATATTTCCTTTCTTTTCTGCTGCAGAAATTGGAGACGTGAAAGCCACTGTGGCTGTTCTCAACTTTATTCTCTCAAGTGCCGCCAAATATAACGTGGACTCCGAGTCTCTCTCTAGCGAACTTCAACAGCTGGGGCTGCCCAAAGGTGATTTTTGGGGTTATTGCTTTTAAAAACATAAAATATTAACGGTTCCTCAGAATAACCTCTAACCATAAATAAAACTTTAAAAAATTGACGGAGTTAGAAGCCAGCGGGAGAATGAAATTAGGTATACCAGGGGTGGGGAACCTTGGCTCTTTTATGATTCGTGGACTTCAACTCCCAGAATTCCTGAGCCAGCATGGCTCAGCTTGGAAACCTCTCCCTTTCCCCTCAGCATGGCTGGCTCAGGAATTCTGGGAGTTGAAGTCCACAAGTCATAAAAGAGCCAAGGTTGCCTACCCCTGGCCTAGGCCTAGGCCGCTTTATGACTCGTGGACTTCAATTCCCAGAAGTCCTGAGCCAGCATGGCTCAGCTTGGAAACCTCTCCCTTTCCCTTCAGCATGGCTGGCTCAGGAATTCTGGGAGTTGAAGTCCACAAGTCATAAAAGGGCCAAGTTTGAAGACCCCTGACTTAGTGGATGTCTTGGTTGCAGAGCACGCCGCAGGATTGTGCCGGTCCTACGAAGAGAAACAGAGCTCTCTCCAGGATAGCCTGAGGAAGTGCAGCCTGAGATGTAAGTCAACCTCCTTTGCCGGTGACAAAACGAACGGTCACTTTAGGGAAACTGTCCACTGCAGCCTTTTCCCCCTGGGCTGAGAGGTTTTTGCTTTCTTATGGGAAGATTTCTCAGCACCCCGAGGGGCTCACAGGTTGATTGGAGAAAGATTCTGTAAAATGCCAACAAGGCTGAACCGCCCTGTCAAGGAACACACAAAACTGCTCTTCTGAGACTGGAATTTTCAGAGCACCCGGGAATACAGGTAGTCCTTAATTTACGACCAGACGTTTAGCGACTGTTTGAAGTTATGACAGACCCTTAAAAAGAGATTTACGACTCAGATTCAAAGTTTTGATGCCTAGACCCCCTTTGTAGTCACATGACCGCATTTGGGGCGCTCAGCAACCGGCCTGCATTTACGGCGGTTGGAAAAGCAGATGGAATTCTGTTTCTGGTGCAACTATTTGACTTGGTGTTGTTTTTTTTAAAAAAAAAACTGTTCCTGTTTCTTCTCTTTTCTTTTGGAGAGTTGCAAGTAGCAGATGAAACACGAATTAAAAATTGCAGTAGATTTTGGAAGCTGTGATTGGGTGAATTCCTTGGCAATGCTCTTGACACATGCAAGAGGACTAGTGTCTTGCACAAAGGATGTGCCTAAACGTTTGATTTTTTTTTTTGCCTGCAGTGAGTTGCCTGGATTCTGTTTCGTGGAGAGTGGATTATACGCTTAGTTCCAGCGAGCTACGGCAGGTCAACGAATCTGTCGTTCACCTCAAGCTGAACGTGAAAGATGTCGACCGGAAGGTGACAGAGCCCGTGGCAATGACGTTGTCGGCTGAAAAGTTTCGCGTCTTACTTGCTGGTGAGGAGCTAAATATTTTTTACAGCTTGGAGGTTCAGGGGTTGCTTGTATCTGCCAGAGCCTTATAACAAGAAAGGCATCAGCAAACTCCTTAGCTCTATTTAAAGAGGCAAAACATTCCAATTTCTCTTTTAACATCTCCAACGACAACAGGTCTCAATCCTTTACCTTTCCATCTGCCTCTTTCTAGTCATCATAGTGGGCACCACTTTGTAGAAGAAACAGAAGCCAGAAGTCAAGACTGCTTTATCACTACAGCATGGAAAGATACATATTTTAAAAAGGAACAAACCTTGCAGTGTGTCCTTTAATAATCTGAACAGGGTTGCAGTAGAATTCTGGTGAAAATTGTTCAGGATGTCCCATTTTATGGCATCCCAGAGACATCCCTGTCCTGGCCTTGGTCTGCTTAATATCATTCCTGGCAGGACATAAAGCAAAATCTTTGAAATTAGACATTTCATGGGAGCAAAGGGATATATTTATTTTATTACATTTTTGTGGGATTCTTGTTGGCTCCTGGAGGCGTGTGGTCTTTTAGGCCACTTATATTTGTCGTTAGAGTCCTTTCTTCTTTTTTTAACCTCCTATTTTTCCTCCTCAGAACTAAAACAGGCTCAAGCCATCATGAAAAGCCTCGACTAAGGAACCCCGGATACTATCAGGTCTAGTCAGAAAAAGCTTCATTTTGACCACAGACCAAAATGTCTCCACTGGATAGTGATCTCCCAGCCTATGAGATACAAGCAAAGCAGCCAGATGGGCTTAATGTCCATTTCCTAATAGGCCAGACCAGCAAAACCAGTGTGTGTGTGTGTGGTGTGTGTGTGTGTGTCCGGAGTGTGGTAGTATAGGGACATCTCGGTCACAAACGTCCAACCCCTGCCTTAGGAGAAGTCTATCTGTTTTTATGTTTTTTCATTTGAGTATCAGTTGTCAAGGAAAACGTAGCACAGGTTTTGCTCTTGTGGCTCTGCCTTAGAAATATGCAAATGCTGCCTTGGTTTTTTTTTCTGTATTTCATTAAAAGCAGAAAATTAAATCCCACATATGTGGCGAAAGCTACCTTTGTTGAGTCTGTGTATTGGGCAAAGCTGTGGCCTCGTTGCTTTGGGCTGGAAATGAGATTAAAAAACGGTTTGATGTTTGTTCGTTTTAAGGTTTGAGTCCCGAGCGAGGCACATAAGCAAATTTGTTGGAAATCGGAATTTCTCAACTTCAGCAACTTTTCAGCCGCGTGGACTTCAGCTCCCAGAATTCTCCAGCCAGCATTCTGGGAATTGACTCCATACGTCCTGGCTAAGGAGTTCTGGGAGCTGAAGTCCACACATCTGAAAAGTTGCTGAGGTCGAGATACGCTGGTTTAAATGAAATGTCATCACCCCGTTGTTCAAGCCAGCCACCTCCTGGCTTAATAGTGTAAAGCATTTGAACAAGGACCAGAGAAATCCAGGTTCAATTACTTCCATATCCACAGAAACGTAACCACGGTCTGTAAGTTCTGGATAGTCGCTTCTTGGCCCAGCCTACCTCACTGGGTTGTTGCTATGGGGGAAAAAAGGCTGAAGGAAGCTTCTTGGATCTCCTGCCTGAAAAGCTGTTACATCTCAAATACATGAATAAATAAGCGGACATTTGATTTGCTCAATCCTGAAGTCAGTACCTGTCTTTCACCTCTGTCACACTCAGCTTTGACAACAGTATCAACCCTGGGTATTTCAGGGGGAGCCTGCCAAGTGGTTTTATAGGTTTAAATGGCGTCTGTTCTTCTATTGGGGGAAGCGTCTTTTACGTTTTTATATATATTTTTGTTACTGATGTTTATGATTATTTCTCCCATTATCTTTCAGATTTTTTTTGTATAGTATGTTTAGCCTTATGATAATGATTTTAATTGTTACTATGTTTGCCTGCTACCCAGATTCTAATAAAAGAGAATATTTACAGCTCAGAACTGAACTGTGGAGTTCTTGGTGCTGTCTCTGCTAGGTTGTTTTCTTGCAGACATTTCATGACCCAGCTAGATAACATCAGTGCTGACCTAGAGTCTCTTTTGGTTAGAAGAGCCACTATACAACAACTTTTAATAATATGAATTAATCTGTGGGAAAGAATAGAGTAAAGTAGAGTAGGATGGGATGGGATGGGATGGAATAGATTGTAGAATAGAATAGAATAAAATAGAATAGAATAGAATACAAATAGATTGTAGAATAGAATAGAATGTAATAATAATAATAATTATTATTATTGATTGATATCGCTGTACCAGGAGATGCCAGAGTCGAAGAAAAAGAACTGGAAAAAATTACAAAATATCGCGACCTGGCCATCGAAACTGCGCAATTATGGATGAAACGTGTAACAGTGGTACCCATTGTCATCGGGGCACTGGGAACTATGTCCAAAAACTTTGCAAAACACATCAAGAAACTGCAGCTTCCTGCAATAACTCCAGCAATGTTACAAAAAAATGCGCTACTCGGAACATCTTATATTTTAAGGAGATACCTGGTTGACACCTAGGATGCTGGTAGCAACCCGTGTCAACCATCAGCGCCAGCCAATTTGAATGTTCAGTTGACTGAAGTTCATGTTTAATGAATAAAAGATAATAATAACAACTTTATTGTCACTTTGAATGTACACCAATCGGCATACACCAAAATGAAATTTTGTTACATACAGCTCTCAAAGAGTCACCACCTCCGATATACACTCCTTGTTCCTGAATGTAGAATGTAGAATAGAATAGAATAGAATGTAGAATAGAATAGAATAAATTGTAGAATAGAATAGATTGTAGAATAGAGTAGAATAGAATATAGAATAGAATATAGAATAGAATTGTCATTGTGTAACAACGAAATTAAGTGCTGTCCACAGTGCACGCTACACACAAGTAAAAACAAGTAAAACACATATACACACATTCTTCACAATCTATTCACCATTGCGCTGCCCCTAATATTGATTGCACTTCAATGTTGCACTATACAGTAGTATTTAATATTAATACTAAAACGATTGCTTTAAACCATCTTTGTCAAATCCACACCAGAAGCTCGGTGCCCGGTGCCTCCCCCACCCTCGTTGCAAAAATTCACGACCGCCGCCGTTTGCACAAAAAATGTCCCACGGGTGCACATTGCTGTGCTAAGCCCTTATCCCAGAAGCGTGGGTGCACCCCTGGAAAACTACAACTCCCAAGATGCTCGGGGGTTCCTCTCAACCAATAGGAGCAGAGGGGGGGCGGTTCCCTGCGTTAACCCTTCGCTGGCCGGAGCCGAGGACTGCAGGAGTGGCTGGTAGAAGCAGGCAGGCTGTGGCCGGGAGTGCTGCTTGGTGCCCTTTCTCTGCCCTCGTCTTTTGCCAGTCCCACCTTTTGGGCTCAGGTGAGTTACACCTGCAGGAGTGGATCTGGGAACAAGGAAGAGGCTGACTCGCCAATCAGCCATCAGCTGAACTGTAATTGTATTTTAGCCTAAAACTTAAGTTTAAGCTTTTTTCGCTCATAGAACCCCTTCCTGCTTTTAAAAACGATGGACCTTTTCATTTGTACCGGTTCTGTTTATTGATACTGAGTAAAAAACAGACAAACAAAATCTTGGGTAGAACATTTATTTCCTGCGTTGTGTAAAAGTAACAATAGGAAAAACCAGGCGAGACAAACATAAATAAAACAGGTATTATGAAAAACTAGTTTTCATTAAAATACGTGTCCTAAAACTGTATTTTTACAACACATAAATAATAGAAGAAGGGCATTGTTTTACATATTTGCAAATATCTTCAATAGCTGGGAAATGATTTTGATATGGCAGACGGCCAGGCGGGGTGGGGTGGGGTGTCTGGGTGGGAGGGAGGGATTTTCAGGGGTGCTCAGAGCATGTTGGATGAGAAAGATAGTGAACTGCACTCCCCCCCCCCCGCATTTTCAACTCTGGAAGCAATACAATAAAAACAAGATTATGTAACAAGGAAATAATGACTCATTAAAACATGCCTGTTCATGCTTTTCCCCTGTCGTTTTACCTGCCCTTAAGTCTCTTTTCTTTTCCTCTTCTTTTTCCCCGTTTTTCTAGGATGCCGGAGGGCCCAGAGCTCTTTCTAGCCTCCAGATATATCAACGCAGAGTGTGCAGGAATTACGTTTACAGGGAAGGTAGAAAAATCCGAAGTTAGCAAAAATCCGGAGGTGCCTTTTGAGAGCGACGGATACCTGATCTCGGCTGTCTCCCGGGGCAAAGAACTGAAGCTCACTCTGACCCCGATTAAGCGGGAGGGTTCGAAAGAGCCCCCTATGGATCTTGTGTTCCGTTTTGGCATGTGTGGGAATTTCAAACTGGTCCCAATTTCCGACATGCCCAAACATGCTCACCTGCGTTTCTATACTCAAGAAAAGCCACTCCGAGTTCTCTGCTACGTGGACGTCCGGCGTTTTGGCAAGTGGGAGGTGGATGGCACCTGGCAACCGAACCGAGGGCCTTGCGTGATGTTGGAGTATGAACAATTCAGGTGAGGGGCTGCCTCCCAACCCGCCTGCCTTCTTACCCAAGGCCTGGTTTGTATGTACACTTCAACCGCTTGATGTCCTTGGAGTTAAAAATGAGAGTTTTTTTTTTATTTTCATGAATCGGCATAGCAGGAAGGAAATCTTGTGATTGTTCCTCAAGAAGGAGTGGAATACAACTCCCATCATCCACCAGCTAACGGCTGGAGGGACGAGGATTGTAACAGCACAGGTTTAGAAGGAGCCAGATTGGAGAAGGTTGGGGTGACGTGGGATTATCTCTTACAACCAAAACTGGGATTTATCGTATCGGGTTTGCTTCGTCTTAAAACTTGGCAAGTTTGAGAAACACTGCCCTGGAGGTAGAAAGAAACATGAGAAAGAAACTCAAAATAAGCCCACTTTGATTTTATTTAGTACATGATGGGCAGAAAGAAACTTGGAGAAGTTTTCCAGGTTCTGTTATTACAGCCTATATTACAATAAAGCAGTGTTTCTCAACCTTGACAATTTTAAGGCATGTGGACTTCAACTCTCAGAATTCCACAGCCAGCAATGCTGCAATAAAGGATCTGTGTAATGTCTCTCTCTTGATCCGGTCTACTTCAAAGGATGATCTCATCTTGAAAGCCTGCCCACCTTTGTCTATTTTACACTAAATGAAATCAAGTTGGATTATTTTTTTGTGTCATTCTACTTCAAGGCTGGTTGCACCTTTTCCAACTGAAAAGGTTGGGGCTCTTGGAAGTTTGTGCTTTTTTAGTAAAATTTGTCAGAAAAGATACTACCAGAATCTTCCCATTTTTTGCTAGACTTCATTAACTCCTATAGTGCCTTTGATCTTGGGTTACATAATCTCTTCTCCAAGTTCTTCCTTCATGCCTCTTTCATGCCTTCCTCAAGGCATCTCTAAATTCCTTCACAGAATCCCAAATATTCCCTGCTAACAAGTCGGGACTTGCTTTCCAGAGAAAACATCCTGAGGAATCTGTCGGACAAGGCCTTTGATAAGCCCATCTGTGAGGCTCTGCTAAACCAGAAGTTTTTCAACGGAGTTGGCAACTACCTCCGGGCTGAAATTCTTTACCAGTGAGTCTGTGATTTATTTAGGGGTCTCTCCATTGGGGTCTGCTGGAAAGCAGAGGGAACTTTGTGGTCCTGTGTTGGAGAATCCAGAAGATCTTTTTTGGATTCAAGGAAGCATCTGGAGAAAGCAATTTGGAAGTTGTGCTAAGACTTGCAGATTGACCACAGAGACAACAGCATCTGGATTTCAAGCTGGAAGCTGTTCCATGTATTTCTAGAGTTGGAATCCTGTCCTTTGAGCTCCAGATGTGGGTTTACAGGCAATATATGTCCTTGGTGCTCTCTGAGCTTGGTTGTTTTCTTGCAGACGTTTCATGACCCAACTAAGTAACATCATTAGTGCTAGCAGGGGTGAGGAGGAGGAGGAAGAGGAGGAGGAGGAGGAGGAAGACGAGAATTGTGGGGTCCTTGGTACTCTCTGAGCTTGTTTTCTTGCAGACATTTCATGACCCAACCAGGTAACATCTTCAGTGCAGTTACTAGCAACCTACCCTGCAAACTAACATCCTTCATTTTCAGGAGAGAATAAAAAAGGGAAGGGAGAGGAACTTTCAAACTTGCAAGACTGACCCTTTGAGGTAGTCCAGACAAGAAGCATCAACCATGACTACTATATACCCTCTGAGCCTTTAACCACTTTTCTCCAACTTCTTCTAGATCAAAAATCCCTCCCTTTGAGAAGGCACGGACCGTTCTGGAAGATCTGCAGCGTGGACTGCAGGTAAGATGTTAGAAGCCCAAAGGAATCCCTTCTTTTGCCTATTTAGAAAAGATTTCTGTTTATCCGACTTCCTGTCTCCGCATTTCAGGTTTCGGGTGCGACAACCCTCAGCAAGAAAGTGAAATTGAAACGAGAGAACCCTGACTTGCTGGAGGTCTGTCACCTGTTGCCCATGGAGGTCGTGAATCTAGGTAAGCACCCGGTGGGGCCCCCAAAGGACCCTCCCCATTTGAGAAGGGTGAGATTTATGTCAGTTACAGATAGTGCTCAACTTGTTTAGTGACGTTTGCAGTTTGTTGTTGTTAATTGCGAAGTCGTGTCCGACCCATCGCGACCCCATGGACAACGTTCCTCCAGGCCTTCCTGTCGTCTACCATCTTCTGGAGTCCACTGAAGCTCACGCCTCCTGCTTCAGTGATTCCATCCAGCCACCTCATTCTCTGTCGTCCCCTTCTTCTCTTGCCCTCCATCTTTCCCAGCATCAGGCCCTTCTCCAGTGAGTCCTTCTTTCTCATTATGTGGCCAAAGTACTTGAGTTTCAACTTCAGGATCTGGCCTTCTAAAGAGCAGTGACGTTTGCAGTTACGACATGAAAAAAAAATGACGTGTGCCCAGTTTTCACACTTAAGGCCATTGCGGCATCCCCGTGGTCATGTGATCAAAATTCAGATGCTTGGCAACTGACATGTACTTATGACTGTTGCAGTGCCCCGGGGTCATGTGATCACCATTTGTAACCTTCCCAGCAGGCTTCTGAGAAGCCAAGTCAGTGGGGGAAGACAGGTTCCCTGAACAACTGCAATGATTTGTTTAACAAATGGGGCAAAAAGGTCGTACCATGTGGCCAAACTCACTTAACAACTGCTTTGCTTAGCGGTGGAAACCTTGGGCTCAGTTGTGGAGGTATGTCACGGTCACAACGGAGCCCCAAACTTCTGTGGTTGTGAGACATTTGTTAAGTGAATGTTGCCCCCTTTAAAAACCTTCCTTGCCACACGGGTGAAGTGGATCCCTGCAGTTGATAAGCTATAATAACTTAATAATCCGGTGATCCAGTGAATCTGGTTTCCCCATGGACTTTGCTGTTCAGAAGGTCACAAGAGGGGATCACATGACCTTGGGACACAACAGACATTAAGTACAAGCCAGTTGCCAAGCACCTGAATGTGGATCACAAGATTAAGGGGATGCTTCAAAGGTCGTGACTCTGAAAAACAGTCCTAAGTCCCTTTTTTCAGTGCCGTCGTAACTTTGAACGGTCACTAAATGAACTGTTGTAAGTCAAGGACTACCTGTATTTATGTCTCGGCTTGTCTTCACCCAGGAGGTGGCAAGGGATATGACCTCACCAACCGAGAACATTTTGCCGTCTTTGAAGAGTGGCTTCACTGTTACTCCCTTCCGGGCATGAAATCCCTGCGTGATGCTAACGGCAGGACCATCTGGTTCCAGGTAGGGATACAGGCGACAAGCAGCGCTTGCCCTCTAGGTGAGATGATGGAACCATCTTTGCCTCGGCCTCAGCTTGGTTTGAAGGCTGCACCAATATCTGCCTTAGTGTGTTGTAGGCGTGGCTAACAGCTGTGTATAGAAAGGAAGGCGTGGCTAACAGCTGTGTATAGAAAGGAAGGCTCCGCAGATGTGTTCTCTCTCTTCCGTTTCCTGCTGTAACTGCTGTGTGTTGGAGACTGCTGTATTAACACGTGTGTGTGTGTATTGTTCCTGGTGTATGATATTGTAGATAGTGTAAGATAAACCACCATTTAATATAGACCACTGTTTACTGTGTTTACTCCTGTGTTATCTCAGTGCAATAAGACTATGCATGCTCTGACATATTATATATGTTAACAAAATAACAACAGAATAACAGAGTTGGAAGGGACCTTGTGGGTCATCTCTTGTACTGTGTTTTCAGTACAAGGTGGAGTTGTGTGTTCTTCCTCTTCATTTCTCAACCATTACATCAGTAACATTCAGGTTTTCCAGGCATCATAGCACAGTGGTTAGAACGCAACACTGCACTGCTCACTCCCAGCAGTTTGATCCTGACCAGGTTAAGGTTGACTCAGCCTTCCATCCTTCCGAGGTCGGTAAAATAAGGACCCCAGATTGTTGGGGGGCAAGAGGCTGACTCTGTAAACTGCTTAGAGAGGGTTGTAAAGCACTGTGAAGCAGTATATAAGGGCTGTTGCTAGTGCTATTGGATGATCAATACCTACATATAGCAAACCTGGCTATTCCAAGAAACCTGAATTATTTTTCTTCCATATAGGGAGACCCTGGACCCCTGGCCCCAAAAGGTGAGCTCCACTTTTACATTTCCAGTACTTTGAGGAAAAGAGAAAATGAGAAAGGGTCCCCCCCCCCTATAGAGCAGCATATAGGCTGGCATCAAAGGTATTTGCTTAGTCCCAGGAAATTTCTACTTGCAGCCAGAAAATTTCAGATTTCACTGCTAGCTTTTCTGATTAAAGGATCTGGGGATTAAAATTCTCTGCTGGAAAACAGAAACCTAAGCTAGAAACATGTCTCTAAGAAGTCACCTTTTGTTCCTGTATTATAGAACATAGAATCTAACATTGTGATTAATTAAGAAATTAAGAAGGCACTGATCTAATTGTGTGTAATGTTTTGAATCCCAGGGGGGAAATCTCAGAAAAAGAAGACACAAGCAAAGTCTAAACCAGCTGTGCAGAGTTCAAAGGTAAAGGTGTATTATCTCTTTCTCTGGGGAGATTATTTACCCGAGACATTAAGGTCTTTCTCTTTTGTCTATGTCTCTGCCTCTCTGTGTAAAGTTCCCAGAATTATTAGCTAAGTTCCTCTACCCTGGAAATGGAGTGGGAAAAAAAAAGAGAGAAATAAACAAGGAACTGGATAATTGTTCCAAAGGTCAAGAAAACCGGGGCAGATAGAAACCTCCTAGTCCAATATTTGATCATTTAACGAGTTAGTGCTTTTTCGATCTGTTAACTGGATGAACTTGGTCATGTGTTTGCGATTTGGGCAGTTGACAAACGGCTCGCGTTTACAACCGTTGCCGTGTCCTGTGGTCCTGTGCTTACCGTTTGTGACCTTCTCGGTTCAACGGGAGAAGCTGGCTTTGCTTAATCCACAGCAAAAAAAAAAAAAAAAGTCATAAAATTCGGTGTGATCATAGGATGCCTCATTTAAGAACGTCCCCCACGTTAACGATGAATTTTCTGGTGCAGCTTGTGGTCATAATGCGCACATCGATCTTACAGTTCTAAGAATAAAGTCTTGCTGATCCCGTGTGATTTTTCTACTTAAGATGGCGTCCCTCAAGTGGCCGTTCTCCCCATACTGAGTTGGGAGTTCCATCTTTTATGCCATTGTGGTGATCCAACGTATTAGAATGTGAATTTGGAGACTACCGAGTCTCCGGCTGTCGTAACTGGGCCACATTTCAGATGTCTGCAGGTCCCTCTCTTCTGCCCGAGATCAACTTTTGATCTCAGGATTTTATCCACCTCATTCGAGGGGTGGATTGGCTTCTCCGAGCATCTCTGTCCGTCTCTGCAGGCCAGCAAGGGAACGAAGAACTCAAGCAGCAGCCCTGCTCAGAAAGAAGTTAAGGGAAGGAGGAAACTTAAACCAGAGGATGGAGTTATTCAAGAAAAGGAGGATGGCAGTGTGGTGGGCAACAGAGCCAGGGGTCCCAAGACCAGATCTCAGAAATCGTCTTCCGATTTGCAAGAATCTTTGCCGCTAAGTTCACCACCTCCGGCACAGAAGAGGCGAACGCCTGCTCAGAAAAAACAGAGTGAGAAAGATAACCTATCTGGGGTTTATAAGGGCTACCTCAAGTCTCTATCCACTAGGTCAGTGGTGGTGAACCTATGCATGCGTGCCAGAGGCGGCACTCGGAGCCCTCTCTGTGGGCATGCATGCCATGCCCCAGAGATGGCAACCATCCCTCTTCAAGCAGCCGCCCACTAACTCGCCGAGGTTCCACGTGGCCGGATAAATCCCAGCATGGCTAGTTTCCCTCCCCCCTGTTCCATCCCTCCTGGCCTCCCATGCTCTCCTTTTCCTGGGCACGACCCACTGCATCGCCTTCTCAGCTGTCGGCCCTCTGTCCAGCTCAGAGGGCCGACTTCTCTGAACTGCTGATGGCGGGCTGCGGAGCCCCAGAGTGCGCCAGTCGAGGGGCTGGCAGGCTGTGGCTGCTGACAGACGCTATTGGTCCCCATGCATTCGCTGGCCTGTGTGTGCAGGGTCCAATGGTGTCAGGCAGCAGCCATCCTGGCCCCTGCCTTGCCTTGTCCTGCGACAATGGCACCCCAGCCCTGCCTCGCCTTGCCTCACCCCGCAGGACGAGCCTCCTGCCCACTGCCCTACCTGCCAGAGACCCCCTGGATCTCCCCCAACCCTGCCCAGCCCCCACAGGCGTCCCTCCCCACGAGCAACATCAAGGAGACCACGCCCACCTTGGCCACACCCACCCAGTCTGCCATGACCACCACAGCCACGCCCACCCAGTGGGCCACACCCACCTGGCACCCAGTGATAAATAAGTGGGTTTTGGGTTGCAGTTTGGGCACTCGGGCTCTAAAAGATTCGCCATCCCTGCACTAGGTCCTCTAACTGTTATTAATTTTCCCTTTTTAGCTAAGGCACCAGCAATCTCAAGATCTAAACGGGTGAAGGCTTCCTAAAACCCTTCTCAGTGCGGAAGGATATTTGCATAAGCTTCAGGTAGATCTTCACGCTCCAGTGGAGGAGATAAATGCAGCTTTGGGACCCAAGATTACCAACTGAAGGACCCTCATGAGCTTCAGGCAGAGAACTTCATGCTCCAGCCGAGGAGATAAATACAAGCTTTTCATCCAAGATTGCCAGCTGAGAACTCTCGTGAGACAATGTTTTCTTGCCTCGTTGACCAACTTTTAAACTTAGCGTTGTGCAGATTCCTTGGATTATTACTTACGCTGCTTTTAAGATCCTGCACCTGGGGGGGGAAAATGCCTTTGGTTTCACATTGTTCTGGCAAGTGGAACTGAAAGGACTCCAGCAATTTGAATAGTTGCTACCTCTCAAACTTCTGATTGTGGGAAGACTCTCCGAACAAAAGTTCTAGACAGCGAATGAGTAAGGTTTAATCTTCAACAATTAAATCAAATGCTTTCCTTTTATAACAATGTGTGTATGTTGTTGTTTTTTTAAAAAAACTGTTTTTATATGCTAATAAAAAAAGATCCTGCTTTAAAAGTTGCTTTTTTCTTCGTCAGGCGGCGGCTTGGGAGACAACTGCCGCCGCAGCATTGGACCGAGTCGTGCCTTTGCGGCCTCTGACCCGACGTAGATCTCGATTGGCTCCCTGGTTTACCAAGGAGCTGAGAGAGATGAAACGTCGGAAAAGATGCCTAGAGAGATGTTGGAGGGCCAGCCGAACCGAACCCGACCGAACACGGGTTAGGATACAT
>NW_015386318.1:215435-304541 GCF_001527695.2 Protobothrops mucrosquamatus | reverse complement strand
CTGGAATGAACTACCCCCCGAGATCCGGATGATTCCGGATCTCCTTACTTTCCGCCGCGCCCTCAAGACATGGTTTTTCCAGCAAGCGGGCCTGACCTAGGGAGGATTTTAGGTAGGGATAATTTTAAAAGTATTTTAATCGGAAACACAGCTGGTAATATTTGGTTTTAATTCGGCTTTTATCGGGGTTTATTTATTTATTTATTTTTTGTATTTTTGTATTTTGTATTTTTTGTATTTTGTGTATATTATTTGTTTTTAATATGCTGTGAACCGCCCTGAGTCCTATGGGAGAAGGGCGGTATACAAATTAAAATAATAATAATAATAATAAAATAATAGATTGCAAGGACCCACCTCAATTTTACATCTTAAGAAGACAGAACTCTTGGAATGTCTCTTCCAGCAGGAATCTTTATTAAGAGAAACTGATTGCAGGCATGCTAGACAGGATCTGGGGAATCCTCTCCCACCATTCAATGTTTTAAAGTGTTCCCAAGCAGCCCCCACCCCACGGTTCTTCCGGGCGATTCAATCCGTCAGTCCGCTCCGTCCGCACGATCACTCATTCTCTCTTTTTCCAGATTCCAGGTGTTGCATTTCCCCCCCCTTTTTTCCCCTCACTGCCGGCAAAGGGGAGAACTTCAGAGGGAGTAGGATGAAAGGCGATGGCCGCACTGTTATGGTTAGTCCTCTCGAAGAGAATAAACAACCGGTCACTTTGTAGTTAATGAAGTGAGAGTCATAAAACCCCCATGCTTACCCTCCTCCCCTTCCGCAGTATGACAGAATCCAGAAGAGAGTAAGAATTGGTTTTATATCAGAGTAGGTAGATAGAAATGAAATATAATTGGATTCTGACATTGCTGAAGCCATGATCCCGAACTGTACTCATTCATTCAACAATTGCTTTTTAATTATTGTTATATTTTGAGGGGGCATATTTCTTGATCTTCCAAGAAGCTAAATCAATTGGGGGGGAGCTAGATTCGCTTAATGACCGTGTGATTTGATTAACAACCACATGATTCGTTTAACAACCATGGAAGGAAAAAAAAATCGTAAAATTTAAGTGACTCGGTTACAGCATCACTTAATGATGGAAGCTCCGGTCTCAACTGTGATCATAAATGGAGGGCTATCTGTAGCCCACCCCTGGGGCTCTTTGCCCTGTTAGGCAGAGAACAGAAGGTCCAGCTGACGAGTCCTTAGGAGAGCAGTCAGTGCCTCAAAGCCCTGCTCTGTCCTTTCAAGACCAGCAGGATAGAGAGTATTTGGAAGGGCCTAAAGGAAAGCTTCAGTCGATGCTCTTCCAGAACCAAGGAGATGTTAGGATCAGGTCTTTCGAGGAGGTCACACCTGCAAAAAGACAGGGATGCTGTCAGTTGAGTCTTTGGGAAAAAGCTGCCCACTGAGACACCCTCTTTCCACTTACACAACCGCCTCGTGGACCGGGAAGCCCATTTGGAGCCAGGTGTCAACTGTGCTGCCGTGGGACTCGTAAAGTCGGATGACCAAGGCGTCTGGCCTGTCCTCAGCCTGGGGAAAAAGACCCCAAGACAGATCCCCTGGTCAGCTCAATCCTGTTCTTTCCTTCCTCCTGTCCTGCTCTTGTAAGAGGCCGCAAGGGACAGAGAAAGGTGGTACCCGACGACTTGAAACTCAGAGAATCTTCACCGAGAACCCAAAATTCACTCAAATTTTGTTCATCGAAAGCAGGGGAAGAAAAGACTGGCAAGCCACAACTCAGCTAAGCTGGCTTCCACATTGAACATAAAGCTCACTAAGTCCCATTAGTTTTGTGATAAATGTTAATCGTGTGTGGGAATGAACTTGGGAGACAAGAGGAAGAGCCACAGACTAGACCAGTGGTGGCGAACCTATGGCGTGGGTGCCAAAGGCAGCACTCAGAGCCCTCTCTGTGGGCACGCGCACCATCGCCCCAGTCCTAGGCCTTCAGCTGAGTTTTATAAAACTTTTTCGCCTTAGGGCTCCGCCGCCATGTGCAAAAAAAAAAAAAAAGGTTCAATCAGTCAATTTCAACTTCTTGCGGGGAAAAAAAAGATCTTGCAAAGTTGGAATTGATTGATTGAACTTTTTAGTCCCACCCAGTCTGCTGTTACTACCGGAGCCATGCCCAGCCCACGCCCAGCCATGCCCATGCCCACGCCCAGCCAATTGGCTACACCCACCTGGCACCCGACCATGCATAAGTGGGTTTTGGGTTGCAGTTTGGGCACTCGGTCTCTAAAAGGTTCGCCATCGCTGGACTAGACTATGTGTCAGAACAGCAGCAGCTGAACTCCAGAAGGAATGGGGAGGGGGGCTTGCAAATGTCTCAGAAGGGGACCTTCCTCCATTGTTTGGATTGAAAAAGCAAGAGGGGAGAAATGNCTCCGAGCATCTCTGTCCGTCTCTGCAGGCCAGCAAGGGAACGAAGAACTCAAGCAGCAGCCCTGCTCAGAAAGAAGTTAAGGGAAGGAGGAAACTTAAACCAGAGGATGGAGTTATTCAAGAAAAGGAGGATGGCAGTGTGGTGGGCAACAGAGCCAGGGGTCCCAAGACCAGATCTCAGAAATCGTCTTCCGATTTGAAAGAATCTTTGCCGCTAAGTTCACCACCTCCGGCACAGAAGAGGCGAACGCCTGCTCAGAAAAAACAGAGTGAGAAAGATAACCTATCTGGGGTTTATAAGGGCTACCTCAAGTCTCTATCCACTAGGTCAGTGGTGGTGAACCTATGCATGCGTGCCAGAGGCGGCACTCGGAGCCCTCTCTGTGGGCATGCATGCCATGCCCCAGAGATGGCAACCATCCCTCTTCAAGCAGCCGCCCGCTAACTCACCGAGGTCCCACGTGGCCGGATGCATCCCAGCATGGCTAGTTTCCCTCCCCCCTGTCCCATCCCTCCTGGCCTCGCATGCTCTCCTTTTCCCGGGCACGACCCACTGCATCGCCTCCTCAGCTGTTGGCCGACTGTCCAGCTCAGAGGCGGCTTCTCTGAACTTCTGGTGGCGGGCTGCGGAGCCCCAGAGTGCGGCGGTCAAGGGGCCAGCAGGCTGTGGCTGCTGACGGACACTGTTGGCCCCCATGCGCTCGCTGGCCTCTGTGTGCAGGGGCCGATGGTGTCAGGCAGCAGCCGTCCCAGCCCCTGCCTCGCCTTGCCCTGCGACAATGGCACCCCAGCCCTGCCTCGCCTTGCTTTGCCTCACCCCGCAGGACAAGCCTCCTGCCCACTGCCCCACCTGCCAGAGACCCCCTGGATCTCCCCCAACCCTGCCCAGCCCCCACAGGCGTCCCTCCCCATGAGCAACATCAAGGAGACCACGCTCACCTTGGCCACACCCACCCAGTCTGCCATGACCACCACAGCCACGCCCACCCAGTGGGCCATGCCCACCTGGCACCCAGTGATAAATAAGTGGGTTTTGGGTTGCAGTTTGGGCACTCGGGCTCTAAAAGGTTCGCCATCACTGCACTAGGTCCTCTAACTATTATTAATTTTCCCTTTTTAGCTAAGGCACCAGCAATCTCAAGATCTAAACGGGTGAAGGCTTCCTAAATCCCTTCTCAGTGCGGAAGGATATTTGCATAAGCTTCAGGTAGATCTTCACGCTCCAGTGGTGATGCAGCTTTGGGACCCAAGATTACCAAATGAAGGACCCTCATGAGCTTCAGGCAGAGAACTTCATGCTCCAGCCGAGGAGATAAATACAAGCTTTTCATCCAAGATTGCCAGCTGAGAACGCTCGTGAGACAATGTTTTCTTGCCTCGTTGACCAACTTTTAAACTTAGCGTTGTGCAGATTCCTTGGATTATTACTTACGCTGCTTTTAAGATCCTGCACCTGGGGGGAAAAAATGCCTTTGGTTTCACATTGTTCTGGCAAGTGGAACTGAAAGGAGTCCAGCAATTTGAATAGTTGCCACCTCTCAAACTTCTGATTGTGGGAAGACTCTCCGAACAAAAGTTCTAGACAGCGAATGAGTAAGATTTAATCTTCAACAATTAAATCAAATGCTTTCCTTTTATAACAATGTGTGTGTTTTTTTTAAAAAAAACCTGTTTTTATATGCTAATAAAAAAAAAGATCCTGCTTTAAAAGTTGCTTTTTTCTACGTCAGAAAACTAGATCGTTTGCAAGGACCCACCTCAATTTTACATGTTAAGAAGACAGAACTCTTGGAATGTCTCTTCCAACAGGCATCTTTATTAAGAGAAACTGATTGCAGGCATGCTAGACAGGATCTGGGGAATCCTCTCCCACCATTCAATGTTTTAAAGTGTTCCCAAGCAGCCCCCACCCCACGGTTCTTCCGGGCGATTCAATCCGTCAGTCCGCTCCGTCCGCACGATCACTCATTCTCTCTTTCCAGATTCCAGGTGTTGCATTCCTCCCCCTTTTTTTCCCTCACTGCCGGCAAAGGGGAGAACTTCAGAGGGAGTAGGATGAAAGGCGATGACCACATTATTATGGTTAGTCCTCTCGAAGAGAATAAACAACCGGTCACTTTGTAGTTAATGAAGGAAGTGAGAGTCATAAAACCCCCATGCTTACCCTCCTCCCCTTCCGTAGTATGACAGAATCCAGAAGAGAGTAAGAATTGGTTTTATATCAGAGTAGGTAGATAGAAATGAAATATAATTGGATTCTGACATTGCTGAAGCCATGATCCCGAACTGTACTCATTCATTCAACAATTGCTTTTTAATTATTATTATATTTTGAGGGGGCATATTTCTTGATCTTCCAAGAAGCTAAATCAATGGGGGGGGGAGAGCTAGATTCGCTTAATGGCCGTGTGATTTGATTAACAACCACATGATTCGTTTAACAACCATGGAAGGAAAAAAAACGTAAAATTTAAGTGACTCAGTTACAGCATCACTTAATGATGGAAGTTCCGGTCTCAACTGTGATCATAAATGGAGGGCTATCTGTAGCCCACCCCTGGGGCTCTTTGCCCTGTTAGGCAGAGAACAGAAGGTCCAGCTGACGAGTCCTTAGGAGAGCAGTCAGTGCCTCAAGCCTTGCTCTGTCCTTTCAAGACCAGCAGGATAGAGAGTATTTGGAAGGGCCTAAAGGAAAGCTTCAGTCGATGCTCTTCCAGAACCAAGGAGATGTTAGGATCAGGTCTTTCAAGGAGGTCACACCTGCAAAAAGATAGTGATGCTGTCAGAGATGAGTCTTTGGGAAAAAGCTGGCCACTGAGACACACCCTTTCCACTTACACAACTGCCTCATGGACCGGGAAGCCCATTTGGAGCCAGGTGTCAACTGTGCTGCCGTGGGACTCGTAAAGTCGGATGACCAAGGTGTCTGGCCTGTCCTCAGCCTGGGGAAAAAGATCCCAAGAAAGTTCCCCTGGTCAGCTCAACCCTGTTCTTTCCTTCCTCCTGTCCTGCTCTTGTAAGATGCCGCAAGGGACAGAGAAAGGTGGTGCCCGACGAGTTGAAACTCAGAGAATCTACACAGAGAACCCAAAATTCACCCAAATGTTCATCGAAAGCAGGGGAAGAAAAGACTGGCAAGCCACAACTCAGCTAAGCTGGCTTCCACATTGAACATAAAGCTCACTAAGTCCCATTAGTTTTGTGATAAATGTTAATCGTGTGTGGGAATGAACTTGGGAGACAGGAGGAAGAGCCACAGACTAGAACAGTGGTGGCGAACCTATGACACGGGTGCCAGAGATGGCACTCAGAGCCCTCTCTATGGGCATGCATGCCGTCACCCCAGTCCTAGGCCTTCAGCTGGGTTTTATAAAACCTTTTCGCTTTAGGCCTCCGCCGCCATGTGCAAAAAAAAAAAAAAAGGTTCAATCAGTCAATTTCAACTTCTCGCGGGAAAAAAAAGATCTTGCAAAGTTGGAATTGATTGATTGAACTTTTTAGTCCCACCCAGTCTGCTGTTACTACCGGAGCCACGCCCACCCAATGGGCCACGCCCAGCCAATTGGCCACACCGACCCGGCACCCGACCATGCATAAGTGGGTTTTGGGTTGCAGTTTGGGCACTCGGTCTCTAAAAGGTTCGCCATCGCTGGACTAGACTATGTGTCAGAACAGCAGCAGCTGAACTCCAGAAGGAATGGGGAGGGGGGCTTGCAAATGTCTCAGAAGGGGACCTTCCTCCATTGTTTGGATTGAAAAAGCAAGAGGGGAGAAATGNTGAGTTTAATGACTGGATTTTCCTTTGGCTCTTTACCTGCTTTACTGTTTCCAGAACAATAGCTGGAGACAGGACAGAAAAGGCACTCCAGACTGGACCCGGCCCAGGAGGAGAGCCCTCTGTTCCATGAAGAGGAAAGTTCAAGTTGTAGGCCCGCCGGATTACCTCGGCATCTTGGAAAGAATCTGTGGGTGACAAAACTGTAACAGTCAGGAGTATTATTTAAAGTCGACCCCCATCGGTTTGGAGGTATAGTTTCCCTTCTAGTTTTCCTGGTGTCTTCCCACTGGCCCAACATCTGTGCTAATGGTACGATTTATGAAAGACAAAATCAACAATCAGTTTGCAGAAACTAACTAAATAACAATGGA
The DNA here is from genome assembly GCF_001527695.2 of Protobothrops mucrosquamatus. Lineage (NCBI taxonomy): Eukaryota > Metazoa > Chordata > Lepidosauria > Squamata > Viperidae > Protobothrops > Protobothrops mucrosquamatus. The sequence continues at coordinate 297,998 of NW_015386318.1, read as the reverse complement.
AGGGAGGGAGGGAGGGAGGGAGGGAAGAAAGAAGGAAAGGAAAGGAAAGGAAAGGAAAGGAAAGGCGACAGGAAGGGAGGGAGGGAGGGAGGAAGGAAGGAGAATAAAGAAAAAAAGAAAAAATGTTGAGACTCTGGAAAGAGTACAGAGAAGAGCAACAAAGATGATTAGGGGACTGGAGGCTAGAACATACAGGGAACAGTTGCTGGAATTGGGTATGTCTAGTTTAACGAAGAGAAGGACGAGGGGGGACATGATAGCAGCCTTCCAGTATCTCACCGGCTGCCCCAAAGAAGAGGCAGTCAAGCTATTCTCCAAAGCACCTGAAGGCAAGACAAGAAGCAACAGGTGGAAATTAATCAAGGAGAGAAGCAACCTAGAACTAAGGAGAAACTTTCTGACAGTGAGAACAATTAACCAGTGGAACAACCTGCCTCCAGAAGTGGTAAATGCTCCAACACTGGATGTTTTTAAGAAGAGACTGGACAGCCATTTGTTTGAAATGGTATAGGGTTTCCTGCCTGAGCAGGTGGTTGGACTAGATGACCTCCAAAGTCCTTATTATTATTATTATTATTATTATTATTATTATTATTATTATTATTATTAATAGAGGATGGAGGAAGGGAAGAGGGAGAAGAAATAGAAGCAGAAGAGAGAGGAAGAAGATGGCGAAGAAGCAGAGGGAGGACGGAGGAGGAGGAGGAGGAGGAGGAGGAGGAGGAAAAAAAGAGCAGTCTGTCACAATCAGATTCTTCTCAGGTGTTGCTTACCCAGGTGAGGCATCACTGCATAGGTAAACTGGTGACGTCCAATATCTGCAGTAGCATCTGGGGACTTTGGAGCCCGTAACCTTCATGGGAATCAAAACTCGTATTATCCAATCATTCACACCGTTTGCTTTCGTTCTTAACAGTCCAAGCAGCCAACGTTGATAGGAATTATATCCCGCCCTTCTAGTGCGCTAAACGCAACTTGAAGTTGCTAAGCCCCACGATAACCCTACAAAATATCAAACCGTCGGCAGGTACACAAGGCAAAAGTAAAAAAAACAAACAAACAAAAAAAAACACCAACCAAAGCAGGCAAGGCCAAAGTCATTCCCAAAATCATTTCTGCCGTAACCCAGGCATTCCTACCATTCACCAAAACTCACAGGGAGAGACTCATCACATTGCCGTGGACCGAGCAGCCATATTTGCAGTCGTTCAACAAGGCAACTCCGAAGCCGTGCTCGGACAGGTCTGCCCATTTGTGACTCCACACCTTAAAAAAAGCCAAAAGAAAAACTGAAGTTGGTTTCAGGGCAAATGTGATTCTGGAACACTTCGGAGTGCCTATCCGGTGGGCAGGATCCGTCCATTTTCATTAAAACTGGGGTGGTGGTCAACGAAGCATGGCGCAAACTTAATTCGGGCTTGAGTCATGTGGGAAATCTGTCAAGCGCTGGGGAAATCTGGAAATCCAGGCAGTTCAAATGAATAGAAAGGCTTATTTATTGCAAGGTTTAGCTCGCTACAAGAATCTGAACTACTAACGGTCAAGGGAAATTGGCGGGAGATACAGTAAGGGTCAACGGAATTCAAGGTGGGCTGGATTTAGGTCTCTTGTGGACTCTTGTGTACACGAAGGGACTCGAGACTGATGACGCGTTTGACCCCTCCCTCCCTCCCTCAGGCTCAGCCTGGTGTGTGAGATGGAGGTGTGGTCCAAACATTCAAGATGGGGGCCACCATGGAGCCGTTGAAGAGTCGTACGTAAAACAAACAAACAAAAAAAACCCCACCAAGCAGAATTTGGATCACTCCCATCCTGGGAATACCAGTTAGGAGAAGAAGAGCCTCACCTCAAACCGGGCCCAATCCCAGGACGTGTTCCAATGCGTCGGTCTCTGCAGGTGGCCAAACTGGATCTCATAAGTAGCATTTGGGCTCCGAACCTTGGCTGGAAATTCCACCTTGAGGAACTTATGAGCTTCATTCCAGTCAACCTGGAAAGCAACCAAGCAATTAACAAAAAAATAGGAGATATTTCCCCCTGCCTCCCCAATTGGCGACTCTAAGGAAGGGAGATCTGCAGATCAGGAGAAGAAAGACAAGTCGAATTTTACCCAGCTGGTGAACATTTCTGGGGAAAAGAGAAGAAGACAAGCAAACCTGGGTCCGGAAGGAGATGTAAGGACTCGCTGCGTCCAGGATAACTTCTTGGGTTAGGACGCTGCTCTTGCTGAGCTGCAGGGAGAAAGTCACGCTGCCCCGCAGGCCACCGGGGACAGAAATTTCCAGGGGTTTTAGGAGATGGGTGATGGGCTTCCTGGAAGAAAGAGTGGCTAGGACATTACTGGCTCAAAATCATAGTCCTTACATAATGACTGTTCAAAGTTACGAAGGACCCACCAAATAGTACTTGATGCAAGATTCAAAGTTCCAATGGTCACAGGAGAACTGAAAATCGGGCGAATGCCCATGACAAAAGCCAACCAATGTATACAGAAGTAGGTGGGGCCAGCTTAGAAGTAGGTGGGGTTACCTTTCCCTGCCACGCCCCTCCCTCTTCCTCTCGATAGTTTGGGGGTGGGATTTTTTCCCCAGTGATTTTCTGTTATTAGGAGTTAATTCACGAGTGATCCAACCACTGCAGATTGCCAGCCCTGTAAGTCGAAGCTTCTTCAGGCTCCTTACCTGGTCTCCAGGTGATAATCCATCACATCCCAGGCATCCCAGTACAGAGGGACGTCATCAAACATCACAAACTGGTTGGCCTGGCAACCTTCCGGAACAGCCTCCCTGCAACGAGAAGACCAACGCAGAGGTGTCAAGAGGGAGAAATGCCCTGTTTTGCAGAACGTAATACTGACCCTGTACTTATATGAAGAAATACCTTTCTGGGTGGAGCAAGGAAAGGGAGACCATCCGTCCCAAAGGATCCAGGCAGGCTTGGATGATACCATTTCCCAGCGTAACAGAACCATCTGCCTGGGGTAAAAACAATGGAAGATTCCCTATGAGTCAGCCTTCCCAGGTCAAGCAGACAGGAAACATGACCAGGTGAGCTATTTCTGCTTTATTGTAAAGCTGCATTAACAGAATCTTGCAAATCTCCCACCATCTCTTTTACAGCCTGAGAAGCTAAGGAGAGTCCCTTCTGAGCCTCTTTCTCCACCCATTATGCAGCTCTGGGACATGCCCTCTCTTATCTGACTATTCTCTAAAACTACATTAACAGAATGTTGCAAATCCAAAAGTACAATTCTCCCAACATCTCCTTGACAACCCAAGAAACTAGGGAGGGTCCTTTGTGAGCCATTTTGCGTCTCTTATGCAGCTGTGGGCTGTGCTGTCTCTTATCTAACCATTCCCTAGGCAGCTTTGACACCCATCTCCCAAGGTCTTTCCCACATACCATTATAGTGTGTTACCACCATCCCAAAAGACAGTCATTCTCTGCCTGTCGCTTTCGATTTCAATCCTCACTTAGCAACCGTTCAAAGTTACAACAGACCCTCAAAAAAGGTTACAACAAGCCCACCTCTTTATTGACTGTCACAGGATGTGGAGGAGATAATGACTCTTGAAGAGCACAGCAGCCCATGCTGGGAACTGTCACCAAAGCTGGTGTGGAAAGACACAGAAGGAGACAGAGGAATTAGATCTTTTCAATCAGTTCCCAATCAATCTAAAGAAAAGTGCATTTGTTTAAGGTGGCCCAAACACTCTAAAACTGAAGCAATGTTGCCACCTAAAGTCTCAGATCCTTGGGGTCCAGTTCTGGAAATGACTTCAGTTCTTTCCCAGGGTAAAGTGTTGATAACCAGGTTGGTATCGCTGCTCTTATCCCTGTTGGCCAACGGCTCTCCGCACAAAGAACGGGTGGCGTCTTTCAGAAGTTGAGCTCCAGAACTTCGGATTTCTTAAAGGAGAGGAAGAAAGAAAAGATTCCATCAAGGGACTGTCCACATTCAGAATGAGCTATGCCGAATGCTGCATATTTGAAAGGGAAACTTGAGGCCTAGTGTGCTGCAGAAGAGATTAAATCAGAGTTATAAATCTAAGCCTCTTTCGTAGCCCTCATTTGGAGATTTAGTCCTTGTACAGTGGAGGAAGAATCTCAGATCTTCTAGTTTTCCACTATATAGTGACCTTTCCTCTGCCCTGTTTCTCAGGATACCACAATCTAGTTTTAATGGTTCTATCAAAAAGAAGAAAGTTATCTTCCGCTGAGCAGAACCATGGAGGCAGATAACCATGGATGTCCATCAGGATGGACACTGAATCACCAGAACATCAGGACTGAACCTGGTATTTTGAGTCACATAGTCTACTTCTCATGAACCAAGCCAAGCAGCAGAGCCTTAGGACTCTAATGGCCATTTATGGTCCCTGAGCTTTGGCAGCTGCCTAACCAAACCAATTTTCAAAGTTGGTTCCTTCTCACCTGAGTAGTACCTCATGGCATCCTCTACTACAAGCTGGATACAACTGCCCGGTAAGACATCATGGAACTGGTTCAAGAGCAGCAGCCTGCAGCCGAAAAAGAGAGGAGTGGGAGAAGGGATCACACACACATAGAGAATATGGAAGACCTTAGAAAGATGCATCTGGACCTACTCATAGTTTGGTGTAATCAGGAGTGTTATGTAGCTGGACTAATTATTCGGCATAAAATAGCGGCCTCACAATTATTTCGCTCTAACGTGTGTCATTTGCACCAGCCTCGATCTGGTGATCCAACTGAAAGGTGAGATTCTCATAATACTTTTATTAAATTTTGTGAACATACGGATTAAAAAACATCAACATAAACTAACAATCAAGAAAAAGACGAAGAGGAAAGAGAGAGATAAGCTCGTTTTAAGGTGTTGAACTAAGAGTTGAATGTAAGTGCCTTATACATCTTGGAAAAAGTCAAAAGTCATTCTTTGTGTACATTTTTGTTTTCCTTTTTTTAAAAAAATAAGTTTCTACACCTCTAGTTCTATCTCTCTCTTTCCACCAAAATGTCAGATTCTCGTGTTAAGGTTGACAAGTATGTTTCTAGCTTGCATTGTTCTGAAGGGACATTTGGTGTAACACTAATTTATCTACAGAAAGTCAACATGACAGTTTCTCTTCCCCTTTTGGTTTATACATATTTCTTATTGGCCATCAGAAGGACTAGTCCCAATTCCACAAACTTCTACATTCTACAAAAAACCAAAATTTTGCATTTGCGTACCTCCAAAGGTGCTGAAGCTGAACAGAAGGATACTGGAAAGAACTTTTTTGCACCAGAGCCAAACTACTCAGGACCTCGACATCATGGAGTAAACGCTCACATTCCCTGTTCCCCTTTTTAATCTGAATCCAGAGAGAAAATAATAGGATTTTATACAAAATGTCCAGCGACTTAGAAATAAAAATGAAAAACAAGGCATTAGGGAATGGAAACAGATTAGAAATCCTACTGAGATTGCAGTTGCTAAATTACTACAATTACTCATTACTCAAGGGGTATTGGAGCACCCCTTGAACGCCATCAGCATTGACAAAAATCACATCAGTCAATTGCAAAAGAAGACTCTGGAAAGAGTACAGAGAAGAGCAACAAAGATGATTGGGGGACTGGAGGCTAGAACATACAGGGAACAGTTGCTGGAATTGGGTAGGTCTAGTTTAACAAAGAGAAGGACGAGGGGGGACATGATAGCAGTCTTCCAATATCTCAGGGGCTGCCCCAAAGAAGAGGGAGTCAAGCTATTCTCCAAGGCGCCTGAAGGCAGGACGAGAAGCAACGGATGGAAACCGATCAAGGAGAGAAGCAACTTAGAACTAAGGAGAAACTTCCTGACAATTAGAACAATTAACCAGTGGAACAACCTGCCTCCAGAAGCGGTGAATGCTCCAACACTGGAAGTTTTTAAGAAGAGGTTGGACAGCCATTTGTCTGAAATGGTGTAGGGTCTCCTGCCTGAGCAGGGGGTTGGACTCGATGACCTCCCAGGTCCCTTCCAACTTTATTATTATTATTATAAACATCTGCCTATCCCAGGTCTTTGGAAAGGACTTGATAGGTGCATAAAAATGCCAAATCCGGTCTAAACATCTGGCTAATTATGCGATGAATCATAATATTAATAGATACATTCCAGATGTGCCGTTTGGAATCCTGGAGCCTGCAGTGAAGCATTAACAGAAATGTCTATAAACTTCCTATGATGCCTTGTGCAGTCTCACCTGCCCATGAGTTGTGTAGGTGCCATTATGCAGTTCCAAAAACAGTTCTCCAACCCAAGTACAGAGTTGAGCCTTCTCCTCCTCCAGGGCAGAGAAAAACTGATCTGGGACAGACATTTGAACCCTGCATGAAAGAAAATCACCAATTGCAGGGAACACCCAACCAAGACAATCTTGGTCTCGCGTTCATTTAAGGAAATTGCTCTCTAAGGCAATATTTTCTCGACCATGGCAACTTTAAGATGGACTTCGACTCCCAGAATTCCCCAGCCGGGCATGGGTTAAGGTTGAGAAACAGTGCTCTAAGGCAGGGGTCTCCATGCTGGGTGAGGATTTCTGGGAGCTGAAGTCCACAAGTCTTAACAGTTGCCAAGTATAGAGTCCCCTGCTGTAAGGCATGAGTAACCAAGTACAGAATGTTATTTTATTTTATTGCCTTTGCTTCTGGTTTGTTTAGCCAAGAGAAACCAACCTGGGTAGACCATCTGTGTCCTTCATTCTCAGCAGCCTGTCCAGCATCTTCTGAGTAGGGCCCCCTCCTCCATCTCCAAATCCAAAGAGAGCGACACTGTGATTCACACGGCCCTTGTCCTTGTTATTCTTCACCGTTCTTAACATCTAGCACAAGGAGGAGGGCAGATGTCAAATTCACACATTATTTGGCACTTCCTACCTCCAAAGGAAATGAAGCTGTAATTTATTGGGTTTGTTTCTTCTGCTGTGAAGATGGAGAATCACTTTTGCTGGGTTTACTCACCTCCTCCACACGACCAGACAATCCATAGGAATCGGCAGGAGGGAAGTGAGCCAAAACCCGGGATCCATCAATGCCTTCCCAGAAAAAGCTGTTGTGCTACAAGAGATTGCAGGTAGCCAATAAGCCCCCCAGTCCCCAACAAGTTCAGTGGGGTTTTTTTCTGAAATAAATTTCAGACTGACATCAAGATGAGACCAACCACTGCTCAGCGGGTCCCTGTGTCCAGGTTTATTTGAATTAAACTATAAATCTTACCGGGAAAGTGTTCACCAGATTCCAACTCAATTTCTGAGTTAAGAAACGACATATCCCGCAGCCACGCATTATTTGTGGCAGTTGTGCTGAATAGCCAAATGTATCAGGCAACCAGAACTGATTTGGGGAGAAAAAAATATGGCACTGTCTGTGAAGAGCTGGCATTAAATACGTAGAACAAGCTGAGAATAAAAATGCTGATTGTAGGGGAAAAAAACACAATTCACTGGAAATTAATGTTGGCCGTGCAGAATGATGAAGTTCAGTTTAGCTTCTTATATAATTACGGGAGAGAGATAGTAGGGAAGGCCCTAGGCAGTGAGTTCTAGTCCTGCCTTAAGCATGAAGCCAGCTGGGTGATTTTGGGCCAACTCTCTTTCAGCCCTAGAAAGGAGGCAATGATAAACCACTTTTGAAAAAACTTGCCAAGAAAACTGCAGGAACTTATCCAGGCAGTCACTAGGAGTCTAAACAAAAAAATTATATAGTTATGGGACAGTGTAATCCCTTGATTGCCCTACCCAAGAGCATAGGGTGAATTCAAATATTCCTCAGTTTCCAGTTTGGCAATTTAGTTCACTGGTTGCTACAGGATTTATGCGCAGGTTGAGCAGAATTCACTGGACTGGCACAGGAGTTCTTTATGGTCCCTGCTGCTAGCCACATTTTAATTCAACAGGCAACCCTGGTTCTGATTTAGGATTTGAGGCTACAAAAATGCCATCCTTCCAGAACTGAAGAGCATTAGGGAAACACACGGAAGGTAGAAAAGAGGAAGAGAGATACGCACCTCTAAGCACAGCTTCCCAAATTCCCGCTGGAAGAAACGCTGTCCCTGCAGGAACTGGCGAACCATGGATTCTCCACTTGGAAGGTTTCCATCCTGGGAGGGAATAAAACACCTGTGTTTCTACACCAGGGATGGGGAACTACGGCCCTTTTACGATCTGTGGATTTCAACTCCCAGAATTCCTGAGTCACCATGGGGGGGTGGTGAAGTTCACAGATTGTAAAAAAGCCATCGCTCCCCACCAAGAACCGAATCCCCCCACCAGTAGCCAACCTCAGTTCACCAACTGCCTTCCACCCAATGTTGCTACCAACTAGCATTAGTCTGAATCTACCATTCAAGGTTCTTGAGATCTTGAGTATCACAAGGGTGAGCAATATCACTGTTCTACTTTTTGCAGAACCCACTTTCTTCCCATACCTGACCTCCCACGCTCCATCCAGATGAAGACAAGGACAAAGGTCAAACGTCAGCTGGGGGCAGCAGGGAGGGATGGTCATAAAAGTAGGCAGGTCCAAATTGTGTTCATGGGACTATGACGGTGATGGCCAGAATTTCATGTGTCCCTTTCTTCAGCAGTCATATTTCAAGCCTTCACTGAATGAGTGGCCAGTAAGCAAGGACCACCTATAATGCAGCCTTACCATTTCCACCCAGGTTCCCCCAACTGGTATGAAGCGTCCTCTTTTGGCGAATTCTTGAATTGTAGCATACAAACCAGGGTAATAGGACTTCACCCATTCAAACTGCTGGGCCTGTAGACAAAAAAGCAATATAAATGTCCTAAAAATGTGTCTTTTCACCCTAGCTGCAGTTTACACACCAAAAATTTGCAGTATTAAGATCTGGACACAGTGGCTAGTTTATAGGGTTTCTCATTGATCTAAACTAGGGGTCTCCAAACTTGGCAACTTTAAGACTTGTGGACTTCAACTCCCAGAATTCCTCAACCAGACATGCTGGCTGAGGAATTCTGGGAGTTGAAGTCCACAAGTTTTAAATTGGCCAAGTTTGAAGACCCTTGATCTAAGCAAACAAATAAGATGATTATAGGGATTTAAAACCTGGTTAAGTGTTTCACTGAATAAGCCACAACTGTTTGGGTTCATACACGGACTAAGCCAAAACCCCAATAATAGGATTCATATCCAATTCCAAAATCAAAGAAACCACATTATGGTTTACACACATGAACACATTTAAAAACTGGGCACTTACATATCAATTACCTGTGAACAGACAAATGTGAAGTCCGGGTTCTTCTCCATCAGGCGTATGACAGTTACCCAGCTGCGGGCACATTTACGGACCGTCTCTTCATAAGGCCACAGCCAAGCTAAGGTCACAATTGCAAGCAAGCAGTTCACAAATACATTTGCTTTGTTCTTACAGGGTGCTTAGAGCATTGTCTATAACCGTAATAAAGATTTTTCAGCTGGATAGAAGATGGTTTATTTATTAAGATTTTAATTTTTGAGCATAGTGTAAGATTGTCCAATGCCCGGAAATCATGATTAGGAATCAAGCTAAAAGCTTTACAATGCCTATATATGAGATTGATATTTTTTTTTTTAAAAGTATTTGTTGGAATTCTTATGTGATTTCCTCACTATTTGCAACGCAAGTTGTGACTGATGGCACTATAATGTCCTTGGAACATATGCTGATACTGTATAGTGAGAAATTGAGAATAGAATAGAATAGAATAGAATTACAGAATAGAATTACAGAATAGGAATAGAATAAGAATAGAATAAGAATAGAATATAATTACAGAATGGAATGGAATGGAATGGAATAGAATAGAATAGAATAGAAGCTGGAAGGGACTTCGGAGATCTTCTAGTCCAGCCCCCTGCTTAAGCAGGAGAACCTATATCATTTCAGACAAGTGAAAAATCTCTTAAAAATCTCTTCTTAAAAATCTCCAGTGATGGAGCACCCACAATTTCTGGGGGTAAGCAACACAACGCTAGGGCTATGTACCCCAAATTTCTTTCACCGAATCTATGCAATGCATGGGGTATTTTTTAAAGCTAAATACAACCACAACCGAGGCCAGAATTTTGGTTGCTAAGCGAGGCGGCCATTAAGCGAATCGTGGCCAGTTTTATGATTTTTTTTTGCCGTGTTTGTTAAGCAAATCCCTGCGGTTAAACAAATCCTGTGACCATTAAGCAAATCTGACTCCCTTTCTCCCCCCCCTTAACTTTGCTTGTCAGAAGCCAGCTTGGGAAGGTCACAAATGGTGATAACCTGAGTCCATGATGCTGGTTGCCAAGCGGCCCAATTCTGATTACGTGATCGTGGGGATGCTGTGATGGCCTAAGTGTGAGGAACGGTTGTTAAGTCACTTTTTTTACTTCAAAAGGTCACTAAATAAAACGGTTGCAAGTTGAGGATTACTTGCATATCATCCTTCACTCCTTTGCCTAATTGTATTAGAAGGCCTGGCAGATCTTTCCTAGACTGGAATATATTCCGCGCGCACCGTTCCTACCAGTATCAATGTGGCAATGGCCCATTGCATGGATGATATGCTGGCTCTCTCCGTTCTTCTGGCAGAAAACAGAGCGGGCCAGCTCATGAACGGCCGGGAAGGTTGCAGGGTTGTCGACATCACACAGGTTCACCATCTGGTTCGCTACGTAAAGCGCTTGGAAGCTCCGCTGGTTTTCCTCTCCGAGGAGCTAAGCGGGAAAAGAAAGATACATTTTACGCTGACCAGTCAAATCAAGCTCGCCACCAAAACCTGCTTCAAATTGGAACCCAAAAATATCTGGGGATCAAAAATTAAAAAGCAGAAATAAGATCATAAGCCCCCTCCCCCAACTCTCAGTCCATTAAAATGGCAAAAACGAGACATTTCACCTTGGCCATGTCCAAGAGGATTTCAAAGTCCACCAGAAGCTCATGGACATCCTGGTTGTAAACCACTAGCTCTGCTCTATTCAAGGAGAACGTTTTGTCCAGATCCGGGGGTGCAATCATGTTGCCCTTCCCAGCTCCGAAGAGACCATTGCAGGCAACCTCCAGATAGAGGGTAAAGCTGCAGAAGGGAAAAAGGAGCCTATTACTTTTCTGTTTTGAAAAATCCATGGGCCTGGATTAGGTTCCCAGTGATTACCCTAACACTGCCAAAATTTCCCACCCTAAATCACCTGTTCATCCCTCTGGCAAATGATTTTTCTTTCCACTGGAATTTTGGCAACTTACATTGTTCCAGTTTTATGTCAGCTGATTATGCATTGCAGGCGATGTGCATTTTCAGCACCTGGCATTTCGGGGATAGGATGGCTATCCCGAGATGATTAAACAGTTCAAATACTTTTAAGCATATTTCTATACGAAGATTTATGTCAAAATACCGGCAAGCTTCATTTCTATTGAATTGCTAGAGCAGGGAAGTATTATTTCCATAACAATACTGCAAAATACTGACTCACCCATGAGGGTCGGTCTCCTTTAGACTGTCAGTCAGCATATAACTGGTCTTCTCACCTTCTCGAGTCAAACTCTGATAATGGCAAATAATATATAGTTGGACAGGTGAAAAGGAAGACTGCATTGTCAATATAGGTAGTCCTTGAATTATTACGTCCATTACATTCTTTTGTAAACATTTTATTTCTCTCCAGCATTTCCCCCAATGAATAGCATTTGAGGCAGTTTTATTTACTGTGCACTTGCCTTTTTATCATGGGGGCGATTTTTTTTTTATGTGGAGAGCAAAAGAATCCCAAAGAGGATCCAGCTGGTGATAATTTCATGACAGCCACTTACCTGAACGGGCTGGGCATCCCTCCAAACCATTCCTTCTCCGTCGCTTTCCCAAAGAAGATGCACTTCCTTTCCAGTCCATTTCTTGGGAATGCTGAGTTCTACTTTAAACCAGCAGGTGTGCCACCTTAGAAAAGTGACACTAAAACTGTCAGGATGCCACAGATTCCATTAACTAAAAAGTGCAATGGTTATACCCTTTAAACATTGGCAACCTGAACATGTCTGAACTTCAATTCTCAGAATTCTCCAGCCGGCATTATTTTTAGAAATAACTTCCACCTATTTTCCCAGCAGCAACAGCCCTGTGAGATGGATTGGACTGAGAGAGTAACTGGTCCAAAATTCATTCAGTTGGCTTTCATGGCTAATGAGGGACTTGAACTCATGATCTCCTACTTTCTAGCCTGAAGCCTTAGCCACTAGGCTAAAGTGGTTCTAAGCTAAAGTACAAACCCTTCATTTTGTTCCCTTAGGAAATGAGATGGGAAATTCAGCTCTGAATAAGGAAATACTTACGTCTGTCCAAAGCTATCTCCAACTTTAATAGGGCTGAATTCTTCCCCAATAGCTTCACTGTATGGAATTCGTTTAGAAGTTTTAAAGTAAGACAGAGATGCCAATGCACATCTGTCACCAAACAGCCTGTTAAAAGACAAAAGAATAATGCATTCTCAGAGACTGAAGACAGCATATTCCTCCCTGATAAACTTCTCATGGTCTTCCAGTTCTTCTACACGATTTAAATCCACACCTGCCTTATTAGGACCAGATTCATTAAATAAAGTTCCACAAAAGCAACTTTTCCAAAACAAATGGTGTTAAGGCGAATTGAGCTCCAACATTTATAATCCACTACCATAGCTAGAGGGGAAACTTCTATAGCTTAATTAAAATGGGGTTGACTAGTTTCTGGATAGGTTGGGCAAAGGTTAGGGTTATGAATTCCAACAAGTGAGTTAAAGTAATCAACGGTTAAAATTAACCATTGATTAGCATACAATGCAAATTCCTAGGATCACAATTGGTGTTTAAGCGTACAAACATGTTTGATCAGTTGCTTTTAAAAGCATTTAAGGATTTTTCTCTCTTTCCTTCCATCTCTTTCAGCTTTCTGTCCTGTGAGAATGATCAATAAGCAGTAGATTAAATGAGTGTTTTTCAAACTTGGAATCTTTAAGATATGTGAACTTCAACTCCCAGAATTCCCCAGCCAGCATGGGGAATTTTAGCAGCTGATGTCTACATATCTCAATGTTAGTGAGGTTGAAAAACACCACTGTAGAGCAAGAGAAAGTGCTATTACGGTACACCTTAAATTTGCCAAGTTTGAAAAACACTGTTTACATGATGCCTGAACAACAAAAATCTTCAAGTAGTGCTTTCCATAGGCAGCAACTAATTAAAACTACCAATTAAATTGCTGCTATTAAAACTGCTTCCAAAGGAACTCAAGCAAATAAAAATTGCTCCCAGCCAACATCTTCCTTCAAATTCAGTGCAGGCGATTCTAGCCACACGGTTCAAAGCCACCTCTTCTGCGGCCCAAGAGATAACATCGCCCTTAATTGAGAATAAACAAAAGTCAGCCACAGAAGAAAACTCAACATTTGGCAACCACATTGGAGCTTCTGTGCTTCTTAATTGTAAAATGTAAAGCCTTCAGTCCTGGATTGGCCGTTACATAAACCTTTAAAATTGCACCATTTTCCTCCCCCTTTCTTTGCAACAGAACAATCACAGCCTTTTGGGAACAGTACAGGTAATCCTCGACTTACAACAGTTCATTTAGTGACTGTTCAAAGCTACAATGGCACTGAAAAAAAGTGACTTGTGAGCATTTTTCACACTTACGACCATTGCAGTATCCGCATGGTCACATAATCAAAATTCGAATGCTTGGCAACTGACTCATATTTACGACGGTTGCAATGTCTTGGGATAACGTGATCCCCTTTTGCAATCTTCTGACAAGCAAAGTCAATGGGGAAGCCGTATTATTAACTTCACAACTGCAGTGATTCACTTAACAGCTGTGGCAAGAGAAGTCGTAAAATGGGGCAAAACTCACGTAACAAATGTCTCACTTAGCAACAGAAAATTTGGGGTTCCATTGTGGTCGTAAGTCGAGGATTACCTGAACTGGGGAAAATGCAGGGGAAGGATTTAGCGAACGGACCAACCCTAGCCCACCTGCCCCGAAGGTTACAATCCACAAAATAATCCTGCGAAATGAATTTTTCCACCCGTTCGAAGGTGGTGCGCCGGTGCTTCAGCAAGGAGGCCTTTAAATCACTCCCCGCTCCTGCCATGCCTTCTTCAGGACCAAAGTTGTTTTCCTTCTGGTACGGCTTCCAAATCCTTCCGTCCGACCCTCAGAGGGTTAACAAAGTTCCGCCCCTTCAGGGGAAAATGCATCGCACGAGGCCGAGAAGACAGCGCATGCTCACGAAGGACAGGGCCGCCTCTTAGTTTTTACCTTGACGCACGTAGGCTCGGTCTGCCCCTAGCGGCGCAAGGAAGAGTAATGAACTTTCCTTGATGGACCGCTCTGCGTTCCCAAGGCCGACAGCTTCCCAGCTCTCGCGAGACCTGCGCCCTGAAGTCTCGCTCGTCGAGCCGCTATCCCCCTCCATCCTTTAACCCGAGACAGAGGGAGGGGGAGGAGGAGGAGGAGGAGAGGCGGGCACTGACGCACGCGCGCCGCCCCTCACGGCTGGCCCAAACCTCGCGAGAGCCTGCGCCGCTTTCCTTTCTTGCGGGCGGCTGAGCTCTCGCGAGAACCGGGAGAGCCCCAATGAGGGAGCGGGGAGGACCGGGCGGAGGCGCTGAGGGGCCCGCCGGTTGTCTCTCTCCCTCCCTCGGTGCCTCGCGGTCTTTGAGGGCAGGGCCCCGCGCCCCCGTCGGCTCTTCTTCTCCCCTCCCCACCCTCCTCCCGGGGCATCCTTCTTCGGGAGAGGAACATGGAGGCGGCCCGGGCAGGTCAGTGGCGATGGGGAAGGGGGCGGGGACGGGGGCCAGGGTGGCAAAATGGCCCCTTTTCCCTTTGTGCCCGCCAGGACTGGCCTCCCCTCGGATGAAAGGGAGAAGGAAGCTGTCAGCCATCTTTCTCGCTTGCTTGCCTCTCTCCCCCCCCCTTAATTAGTTTGGCCTTTCCCAGCCTGGTGCCCCCCCTCCCCAAAATACCAGCATGTGTGGGGACTACAATTCCCATCACACACACACACACACAGCCTTTCTGGGCTTTAGGCTACAATTCCCGTTTCCCTTGGGGTGCAGTTCCCATCATCCCCCTTATCAGGACTATGAAACCCCAGTTCCCATCTGGGATACCAGCACACCCATCATCCCTGTCCATTTCCCTTCGGGTACCGTTCCCCTCACCACCACCCCCTTATCAGGACTATGAAACCACAGTTGCCATCATCCCCTTCTATGCATCTCAGCATCCCCATTCCAGCTTTGAAACAACCGTTGTCATCATCCCCTTCCACGTCCTTGGACTACAGTTCCCATTGTCCCTCTCTCAGGTTTATCAAACAGTAGTTCCCATCATCTCTATCCATTTCTTTTGGGGTACAGTTCGTGTCATTCCCATTCCAGAATTGTTAAACAACAGTTCCCCTCATCCCCTTCCATGGGCCTTGGGCTGTTATTCCCATCATCCTCATTCAAGGTCTATTAAATGGTTCCCATTATCCCCTTCCATGGGCCTTAGACTACAAGTCCCATCACCCCATCTAAAATCTGTTAAGATGTGGTTCCCATCATCCCTGTTCTTTTCCCATGGGCTGTAGTTTCTGTCGTTGCAATTCCAGAAGTGTTAAATAACAGTTCCCATCATCCCCTTCCATGTCTCTTGGCTACGAGACCCATCATCTGCAGGCCTTCTGCATTCTTCCCATTTTCATGCTCCCTATCCACATTGGCTTGATTCAGTTCTGCCTTTTTCGGTGCTCTAAGAAATGACAATATTGGAGGCTAGACAAGAAAAATATTGAACAAGAGATTAGCAAAATAAGGGGCTGGTTTCTTTCGCCTGTTAATTTTTCCGCTGCGGTTCATTCCTCCATCCTGTAGCAAATTAGATCCCAGCTCTGTCTGCTGTCAGAAGATCTGTGTGCTTGCATAGTAGAAAAAGTGGAGATGAGTGGGAAGCACGCTTTTTCTGTGTGGATTTGAAAGCAAAGTAGTCTCCAGCAAGTCACAATCTTTCTTCCTGGGATTCAGGGATATATCCACATGTTATGGACAAGACTTCCTTCTGAAGGTTTTAAACCTTGGGTACCATTGGAACATTTGTGATAGACTCAAGCACACTTGTATTATCCCTCCCAAAAACACTTTTATTATGTAAAGTTCACTCGCTATGGTAGAGGTAAAGACAACTTTCTCCATAATTCCTCAAGTACTAGTTATACGTAAAGAATATATGTTCTGCTCTTTAACATTTTATTTTTTAAAAAAGTTGTTTTGTCTCCAGAATATTAAATATAATTTATCATGTATTAATGAAGACAATGAGTTAGCTCTTATGTTTAATTGTACTGAGATTAGATTGGCATCAGTGGGATTTGTTACTTAAGATTTAAGCTCTATTGTTTTCAGTTTCCAAGTATGACTAAACCTGGATGTGGGCCAATATTTACCAAAGTGAAATTAGATCTGTATAGTGTTCGGGAAAAAAATAATGTTATATATAGAATCTATTATGTATCTAAATTCTACTTAAATTAGAATAAAGGTATATATAAAATATAGTAGGAAAAATACAGGAACATGTTTAGTCTTGCAATCTAAATATTTATTACTGATTTTTTAAATTTAGTAGTAAATTACAGTGCATTTAATGGGTATTACTCATAGTGAAAATGGATAGGATTGCAGCCTTCCTGTCCAACTACACACACACACACACACACACACACACACTCACACTAAATAACTAATAATCTATCTTTTTTCAGGACACCTGTTCCAGCACTTAATTGAAACACTGAGCGACAATGCAGACAAAAAGTTCTACAACATTGCTAAACTAGGAGGCACCAAATATGGTAAAAATATATTTCAATTGTGTCGTTCTAATATAAACCTAATAAATCTAACTTCGTTAAGATTTTTTAAGTGGTCTTAAAACAAATTTGGGGATTGGTGGCCTTGTTACTGAACCCATTCTTGGGATTATGCTGCAGAGTTGTAATCCTTAATGTTTTCTCTATTAAAACTGTTTGAATTAATATGCCTGAGGGTTGCTATTAATTTCCTTCTTCCTGGATATTCCTTTGAATTAACTGCAGTAGGCCGTTAATGTGCTTTGGGTTTTTTTATACTAAAGGAAGTTTGTCCAGTTTAACGTCTGCTTGCTCTTTTTTCGTTCTGTGAGAAACCTGTGGACCCCTTTCATAACACGGTATTGCAAAATAATATTAACTCCTCTGGTGACAGTACATCTAGAAATGATCTTCCTTAGTTCAAACGTATTCATTTTCTTCTGCTTGAAAGGTTTGGTATATTTTCAAATTAATGGAATCTAGTTAGTGAATTTCAGAGAGGACTGCAGAAAAAGCTTATTCAGAATTAAAGCCTTTGTTTATCAGTTGGTTCAGCTGGGTGTTGTCACGCTGCTGTCTTCCTTATCTTTTAGAAAAAGGACGGAAATTCTGCTTGCTATGTGTACTTTTCAAGAAGCAGATAGTTGACCATATAAAACTGTCTCTAAAAAGCATGATGGGGAAGTCTATTAATTGCTCACATCCTTCCAGGAGATGACCGGGATAAAAAGATCTTTAATTTACACTAGACAAACATGTGGAGGTCTTTTGAAAGAGGAGTTTGAGTTGCTCATCTGGTCTTTCAAATTGTTTGTCATTTCATTTATATCCCGCCTTCCTTCCCTAATGGAAGTGCATTGAATCATGCATTTGATTCCTGTGAAATCTCCCCATATGACTATTGAAAGTTGAGATCAGAGCTGATAAGTTATTGATGAACTGTTCTTGGTTCTCTGTCACATTGAAAACCTTTAGGATAGTTGTAGTCACCGGAGTGTATGTTTTGGAATAAGAAACCATGTTAGGGAATGTCTGTTTCTTACTTAACAGCCCAAACTGCTGTTGTCAGTTCATAAACACTTTTCTGTATGGTTAGCCTTTGATGAATCACTTAATGAGGGAGAAATTACCTGGTCTGCCTTAGAAAACTCAACTCATTTAAATGAAGCTAGTGAAGCCTGCAGCAATAGTTTGCAACCTTCAGAGCTGAAAAATTATTATGTGGGTCTACTGACACAGGGCTTGCTTTATGCTTATTAAAAAGAATAATTGCTTTTTCTTTCCGAGGTTGCAAGCTCATTGACTGTGGCAGACTTGCAGAAATTTCCAGTGCCCTTGGACAAATGTTCTCATAATTCATTACTACAGAATTATCTTTCACCGCTTCTGCAATCCTTAATAAAGTTAGCAATCTAATTTTGAAAGGTTCCCTAACTAGCAGCTGTCCCTGCTGTTGTGTAACAGTGACAGGATTCCAAAATCCAAGAGCAGAACATGTGAACTCTTACTCCTGGCCTGTACTCAACCCTAAGGAAACTAACACCAAGAATACCAGCAAATGCTTCTTAATGTTTTGCATATTTTCAAACGATGCTTAAAGGAAAAGCAATTCAATTGCCAGCTCTTGCGGGTTATAAAGTAGGCTTCTCCCATATAGCACAGGTAGTCCTTGACTTACGATGACAATTGAGCCCAGAATTTTATGTTGCTAAGTGAGACATTTGTTAAGTGGGTTTTGCCCCATTTTATGTCCTTTCTTGCTCCAATTGTTAAGTGAATCATTGCAGTTGTTTGACTCTGGCTTCCCCCATTGACTTTGCTTGTCAGAAGGTCACAAAAGGAGATCACATGACCCCGGGACACTGCGACCATTGTAAATATGAGTGAGTTGCCAGGCGTCCAAATTTTTATCACATGACCAAGGGGATATTGCAACGGTCCCAAGTGTCATAAGTCACTTTTTGCAGTGCTGTTATAGGTTTGAACAGTCAATGAACGGACTGCTGTAAGTTTGAGGACTGTCTGTAATCAGGACATAGCAGCTGTCTTATGTCAAATTAATCTGTTGGACTAGCTCAGTTGTACAGATTGTGTTGTATCGCAGCTTTATAATAATAATAAAGTTGGAAGGGACCTTGGAGGTCATGTAGTCCAACCCCCTGCTCAGGCAGGAAACCCTATACCACTTCAGACAAATGGCTGTCCAGTCTCTTCTTAAAAACTTCCATATTGGAGCATTCACTGCTTCTGGAGGCAGGTTGTTCCACTGGTTAATTGTTCTAATTGTCAGGAAGTTTCTCCTTAGTTCCAGGTTGCTTCTCTCCTTGATGAGTTTCCATCCGTTGCTTCTTGTCCTGCCTTCAGGCGCCTTGGAGAATAGCTTGACTCCCTCTTCTTTGGGGCAGCCCCTGAGATATTGGAAGGCTGCTATCATGTCCCCCCTCGTCCGTCTCTTCGTTAAACTAGACATACCCAATTCCAGCAACCGTTCCTTATATGCTTTAGCCTCCAGTCCCCTAATCATCTTTGTTGCTCTTCTCTGTACTCTTTCTAGAGTCTCAATATCTTTTTTACATCGTGGTGACCAAAACTGGATGCAGTATTCCAAGTGTGGCCTTACCAAGGCATTGTAAAGTGGTATTAACACTTCACGGGATCTTGATTCTATCCCTCTGTTAATGTAGCTCTTTATCTCCCTGGGCAGAAATTTCTTTATTCCGGGATTCTCCAAACTTGTCAACTTTAAGGCTTGTTGACTTCAATTCCCAGTTTCCTAATTTAGAAGGAAGCCTATGGCAGGGATACCAGCACCAGCGTTTATCCTCGAGCAATTTAGCTACTCTGTCCATTTGCAGATCTCCTGCCTTACACCATACGGGTCATGTTGGAAACGGCCGTCCGCAACTGCAATGGTTTCCTAGTGAAAGAAGGAGACGTGATGAATATCCTGGACTGGCAAGCCAAACAGAACAATGTTGAAGTGCCCTTTTGTCCTGCCAGAGTCCTCCTCCAAGATTTCACGTAAGACCCGCTTTTTCCGAGTTCTCTATTTTAGCTAGAACCTGATGTGTTTTCCTAAATGTCCTGGGTGGGCCTTTCCGAGTATTTAGATGGTCAGAAATTCAGGTCGTATGAGTTTATCCTGGCACCGGCTCCGAAGCAATAACCAGCGAATGTCTGTTAGGGTTGAAATAACGAAAGATCATTACAGCAAGTTGTATGTTTCAGGATAGCTCCATGCAGGCATTCAGACAGGAATTTTTCCCAATGAGTCTAATTGACAGATTGGTCATCCACTATGCCACCAACCTATGCCAGTCAACCTATGATGGGACTCGCATGTTAAATGTAGCCATGATGTGGCTGTGTAGTTTAAGCTTTGCATAATACAAGAAACCATCCATTATCATCTATGGTTTAGAGCAGGGGTAGGCAACCTTGGCTCTTTTATGACTCGTGACTTCTGGGAGTTGAAGTCCACGAGTCATAAAAGAGCCAAGGTTGCCTACCCCTGGTTTAGAGCAATGTGTGAACTCAGCCGCTGTGGCTTAAACCAGGGGTCTCCTCCATGCTGGCTGAGGAATATTAGCAGTTGAAGTACACAAGTCTTAAAAAGTTGCCAAGTTTGGAGACCCCCTAGCTTAAACCATAGTTAGAATCACGGTTAATCCTCTTGATGAGATGGATCCTGCCTTCTTTGGATCTACATTGCTGGCCTTTTAGATATACTAAGTAGAAAACATTGTTCCTATTTGCCAGTGGAATTCCTGCAATGGTCGACTTTGCTGCCATGAGGGAAGCGGTGAAGAACCTTGGAGGAGATCCCACCCGAGTCCATCCTGTCTGCCCAACAGATCTTACGGTGGACCATTCTTTGCAGATTGACTTCAGCAAATGGTACCTGTCGAATTGTCGGCTTCCTTATATTTTGCTGGGGACAGGTGGATGGGGCTTGAGAATGGAATGCTTGTTTTGAAGTGGGTAGACTCAAAAATGGGGTGATGTTAAGATGCTGAGTTGATCTAATTTAAGTACATTGAATCCCATTGTATTGGAAGCAGGAATAGGGAATTTCATACACACAAACACACACACACACAATACGATTGCTGGGATTTTCCATTCCCATCAACCCAATCAGATGATGAAGTACCAATATAAGGCAACCAGTATATTAGAGAAGTATTCCCCAAATGAAAAATCTCTCTCTCTTTCTCCCTCCCTCCCTCCCCCTCCTCCTCTCTCATTAAAATTAAAGCTCCTTTTACCTGTGGAGACTAAAAATCAAAATAATTCTAATGTTCATGTCAAAAGTATATATTGTAATTTAGCATAATAAGGATTCAAAGGATTGCAATGAACAAAGCATTCTCTCCATTTCATTTTTGCCTAGTGCAATACAGAACGCTCCGAATCCTGGAGGCGGTGATCCCCCACGGCCTCCTTCCTCAAAACTCTCCCCGCTTAAAGCTCCTCGGAAGCTCCCCTGCCGAGATCAGTCCAGCTGCAAAGGACCATGTGATGGACAGTCAAAACGGAACCCGGGCCAGTTTTCTGTGCAGATCGAGAACACCCCCCTCTTGTGTCCTTTTCATCTTCAACCAGTGCCTGAGTAAGCTTGCCTTTTTACCTTTCCCTCCTGGCTTTGCAGGGTCATTCCCGTTTGGCAGTCAAGAGCTGTCAGCTAGCGAGACTGGCTTCCACCCAGATCTTACCTGTACTCACGTATTAAGCTTACTTTGGAACCAATATCAAACCACCTTTGTGGCGAAGGATTTTCACTGATGGGAAATTGTATATGTTTGTTTGTTTATAAAATTTATTGGCCGCTCATCTTACCCTAGGGCAGACATGTCAAACACAAGGCCCGGGGGCCGGATGCGGCCCGCGAAGTGGTTTCATGTGGCCTGCGAAGCCATCCTGGAAACAGTGAGGGAACGGCCCCCGCTGCCTTGGCCCTGGCCCAGGCCAGCCAGGAGCCAGTGTAGAATTTTGTGGTGGCCATCTATGCTGAAACACACTCAGTCTTAGCTCCATAAGCCCAGCCCACCCCCCACCCCCCCGTATGGCCTGAGAGGAACAGTGAGGCTCCTCCAGCGGACCATGCCTTGGCACTTGCCCTGGTCCCACCCCCTTCTGCCAGAGACCCTCAGATCCCACTCCTGCCCAGGCCCTCACAGGCACCCTTGACATGAATGATGTAGAGCTGGCCACACCCACCCAGTAGGCCACACCCACTCCATCCATGCTCACCCAGTAGGCCACACCCACCCTGGCCACACCCATCCGGCCCCCTGAGGGCAACCGCAATGTTGATGCTGCCCTCAATGAAATTGAGTTTGACACCCCTGCCCTAGGGTAACTCTGCATGGCTTATAGTCATCAAAATATATCTATACGTATACAATTAAAGCATAAATAATTAAAACGAAACATTACAACCTAAGGACACATGGGAAATACCGCTTTCACCCTCTAACATTCTATTTTTCATTGTGCAAAATTTCCTGGAACGTTAGCAAGAAAAAAACCATTTCTTTGGGCTGTTTTTCTAAGTACTGCAGATAACGGTTTTAATGTGTGTGTTTTTTTTTCCTTTCGTGTACTTAGGCCTGAAACAGTATTTAAGAATCAAGAGATGGAATTTGGAAGAAATAAAGAGAGACTCCAATTTTTTAAGGTACGTTGCTTTGAAGGCAACGTGACCCAGGAGAATTTGATAGAAAGGCATTGATTATTATTTGTTATGGATTGATAAAGATGTGCCAAGATCAAAAATGATCTCCCCTCTTCTTTCCTACTGTATAGAGGAGGAACACAGGACACGGCAAATTCTCATATTAATCCCCACTTCCCCCTAGGAAAGAAATTAGGAGGAGAAAAGTAGCCAGCCTCTCTTGGGATGCAGTTCTCAGAATTTGCAAGTGCCATTTGTTGGGGAGGTGTCAGAGTGGAAAATGCCGATTTAGCAAGTGTGAAACTAACATGCCTTTTCTGTCTGTCTGTCTGTTTCTCTTTTTATGAATTAAACTAGTGGGGTTCCAAAGTTTTCAGAAATGTCTCAGTAATTCCTCCCGGGACGGGGATGGCCCATCAGATGAATCTGGAACACCTGTCAAGAGTAGTATTTGATGTCAAAGACTTCCTTTATCCTGACAGTGTTATTGGCACAGATTCTCATACAACCATGGTGAACGGCTTGGGAATCCTGGGATGGGGTAAGTCACTTGAAGAGGCTTTTGAATATCTTTCTAAAGAGATTAATTGGGGTGATATTGGTACAAAGATTATGTGTTATGTTTAAGAACGGGGTGGTTTGGCAGTCCAGTGGCTCTAAGTTATTTTCAAATGTCAGCCTCATGATGGTCTCTGTTACTTAAATTGTAACACTTTTAGATTACAGTTCAAAAGACAGGACATGCAGCGCTCAGAAGAGATGAAAGATTGTGGGCAAAAATATAGCTATTACTGCACAAGAATTGTTCCCTTAGTCTTCAAGGGAAGTATTTTTTTTTTTTGTAGAAGTATGTTCTTGCACTCGTCACTATTTTGAAATTGTGCCCTCTGGTTCCCTTTTAGTCCTTTTAAGAATTGTGGCCCTGTATTTACAATTAAACAATAGCCCGCAAAATGTAACTTAAAAAGGAATGGATATAAAGAAGGTATCCAGGGTTGTCATCTTAGTGTTCCTTGGAACACCAGATGCCGGATAATTTTCTTCTGAAATATATGTAGAAGCTGTGGGGAGATATACCTGTTTATATCATGAGTGGAAGNGGCCTGAGAGGAACAGTGAGGGTCCTCCAGTGGACCATGCCTTGGCACTTGCCCTGGTCCCACCCCCTTCTGCCAGAGACCCTCAGATCTATCCCACTCCTGCCCAGGCCCCCACAGACACCCTTGACATGAATGATGTAGAGCTGGCCACACCCACCCAGTAGGCCACACCCACCCACCCCCCTGAGGGCAACCGCAATGTTGATGCTGCCCTCAATGAAATTGAGTTTGACACCCCTGCCCTAGGGTAACTCTGCATGGCTTATAGTCATCAAAATATATATCTATACGTATACAATTAAAGCATAAATAATTAAAACAAAACATTAAAACCTAAGGACACATGGGAAATACCGCTTTCACCCTCTAACATTCTATTTTTCATTGTGCAAAATTTCCTGGAACGTTAGCAAGAAAAAAAATCCATTTCTTTGGGCTGTTTTTCTAAGTACTGCAGATAACGGTTTTAATATGTTTTTTTTTCCCCCTTTCGTCTACTTAGGCCTGAAACAGTATTTAAGAATCAAGAGATGGAATTTGGAAGAAATAAAGAGAGACTCCAATTTTTTAAGGTACGTTGCTTTGAAGGCAACGTGACCCAGGAGAATTTGATAGAAAGGCATTGATTATTATTTGTTATGGATTGATAAAGATGTGCCAAGATCAAAAATGATCTCCCCTCTTCTTTCCTACTATATAGAGGAGGAACACAGGACACGGCAAATTCTCATATTAATCCCCACTTCCCCCTAGGAAAGAAATTAGGAGCAGGAAAGTAGCCAGCCTCTCTTGGGATGCAATTCTCAGAATGTGCAAGTGCCATTTGTTGGGGAGGTGTCAAGAGTTGAAAATGCTGATTTAGAAAGTGTGAAACTAACGTGCCTTTTCTGTCTGTCTGTTTCTCTTTTTATGAATTAAACTAGTGGGGTTCCAAAGTTTTCAGAAATGTCTCAGTAATTCCTCCCGGGACGGGGATGGCCCATCAGATGAATCTGGAACACCTGTCAAGAGTAGTATTTGATGTCAAAGACTTCCTTTATCCTGACAGTGTTATTGGCACAGATTCTCATACAACCATGGTGAACGGCTTGGGAATCCTGGGATGGGGTAAGTCACTTGAAGAGGCTTTTGAATATCTTTCTAAAGAGATTAATTGGGGTGATATTGGTACAAAGGTTATGTGTTATGTTTAAGAACGGGGTGGTTTGGCAGTCCAGTGGCTCTAAGTTATTTTCAAATGTCAGCCTCATGATGGTCTCTGTTACTTAAATTGTAACACTTTTAGATTACAGTTCAAAAGACAGGACATGCAGCGCTCAGAAGAGATGAAAGATTGTGGGCAAAAATATTTCATATAGCTATTACTGCACAGAATTGTTCCCTTAGTCTTCAAGGGAAGTATATATATTTTTTGTAGAAGTATGTTCTTGCACTCGTCACTATTTTGAAATTGTGCCCTCTGGTTCCCTTTCAGTCCTTTTAAGAATTGTGGCCCTGTATTTACAATTAAACAATAGCCCGCAAAATGTAACTTAAAAAGGAATGGATATAAAGAAGGTATCCAGGGTTGTCATCTTAGTGTTCCTTGGAACACCAGATGCCGGATAATTTTCTTCTGAAATATATGTAGAAGCTGTGGGGAGATATACCTGTTTATATCATGAGTGGAAGAACTGTAAAAATGGGTATTGATAATAATGCAACCTCAAATCTCATAAAATCCTTGGGGTGATGTATACAGTATACTTGATTTAGGCATATAGCCAAAAGCCACATACAGGAAGAAAATAAGGTCCAGATCCAGGTTTCTTTTGCTGAAGATGAAAAATGTTACGTTTACCCACCTAAAGGTCCACTCTGTTTCATCTAAGGCAGGGGTAGGCAACCTCGGCTCTTTTATGACTCGTGGACTACAACTCCCAGAATTCCTGAGTCAGCTATGCTGACTCAGGAATTCTGGGAGTTGAAGTCCATGAGTCATAAAAGAGCCGAGGTTTCCTACCCCCTGATCTAAGGCATATGTCTTCCAGACATGAGTTTAAGACAATATTGAATTTTTTCAGTGCAGCCTGTTTTATACATCAGACGAAAGAGCGCTTGGATAAAGATTACGCATTGGTGTAACGCCTCCGTCTTTAAGCTGTTCAATGCTTTTCTTGCCCCATCTAGGGATGGGTGGAATTGAAACAGAAGCGGTCATGCTGGGTCTCCCCGTCACCCTCACTTTGCCCCAGGTGGTTGGGTGTGAACTGACTGGGTCGGCCAGCTCACTTGCTACATCCATCGACGTAGTCCTGAGCATTACGAAGGTACGTCAAAGCTCTCTCTGGGGCCAGCCAGAGAGGCAGTGTGGTCATGTACAAGCAGCCACCAAAGGTAAAACCCAGAGTTGTGAGCCACAGGATGGATGGCCATATCTAACTTTGAAATAAATAAAATTTTAAAAAATCTGTAGATTTCTCAACCCCACTGCCATTGATCAATTATTTTGCAAACCCTCAATACAGATAATAGATGCCCTGCCAGCTTCATGACTCGGCAGCCAAATCTGTACTAAAGCAGCCATTCTTGGCAAACATTCAGCGTTCTTCCCACACTTGTTACTACTTAGCTGGATAAAGCAGCACTTGCCTCTGGGAAGTTGTAGAACAGCAATGTTTCGCAAGGAGAAGTTGTCATTGTAGTAAGATTTAATCCTACTGTTCTATTCGGAAAGAATTGGGAGGTTTCTGCCTTCTGGGCACCCTTGTATCGATTATGATTATCAAATGAGCGTTAACACTGTAATTACAATTACATGGCTCCTCTGTTGTTTGTACACTGAATAAAGAAGAACAAAATTTTGCCAGAAATTGGCAAAAAAAAGGTTGTGGATCACAATCACGTGACCACAGGACGCTACAACTGATCATAAATGCAAGCTCCTGAATTGTGACCACAGGATCACGGGGGCTGGTGCAAAGGTCCTAAAGTGCGAATATAGCTTGTAAGTCACTTTGTCCAAGGCTATCACAACTGAACTGTCATTAAACAAATAGTCGTAAGTCGACGGCTACTCGTAATTTTGCTGGCAGTTCTGAATGTAACTACTGTGTCTCTTGCTGGTTAGGAGGGGGCTAAGTCTGATGGATTTCCCTTTTTAAAATTGCTAACCATTTATTTAAAAAAACAATGCTGTAGCGTTTCCCCTTGGCCGACATATGATACTGGAGGGTTCTTTTTTTTCTGTCTCCATAGCAACTAAGACAAGCAGGGGTGTCTGGAAAATTTGTGGAATTCTTTGGCCCCGGCGTTTCCCAGCTCTCTGTTGGGGACCGAACTACCATCGCAAACATGTGCCCTGAATATGGTGCAATTCTGAGCTTTTTCCCTGTAGATGATGTAACATTAAAGCACTTAAAGCATACAGGTAAGGCTGACACCGTAGGAGGAGATTTGGTTGGCTAAAGCAGCTTAATTACTCAATCTTTGCAGATAGGATCAAACTTTTGAATTTTTCTCATAGGCTTTGACGACACCAAACTCAAGTCCATGGAGACGTATCTTAAAACTGTGAAACTGTTTAGGAATTACCAGTATTCTGCTAAGGAACCTGAATATTCCCAGGTAAGCACGGAAGGGGCCAGCCTGTTTCAAAGTTATTGTGTTTCTGTTTGCCCCTCTCGTCTTTTTTCCTCAAGATTTGCCTTTTCATTCGAAGGCCTTTATTAAACCCCCGAGAAAATAACCATTTCTCTAGACTGAGGCATTTTACGCTCTTTCTTTTCAAACAGGTTGTTGTGTTCTCGTGGTAACATCTAATGAATTATTGGCAAGGGAATAAATTCCTTTTTGATACAGTTGATGATTATTTGATTTATATTTCATATTTCTTAACCATCCATCTCCCTCAGAGAGAGGGCTCTGTTACAAAGGCTTCTTGAATGAAATATCACTAGGACTTTTGAATAAATGCCATTATTTAAGTGGTTGATCTAAAGCAGGGGTCTTCAAACTTGGCCCTTTGATGACTTGTGGACTTCAACTCCCAGAATTCCTCAGCCAGGCACGCGTGCCTGGCTGAGGAATTCTGGGAGTTGAAGTCCACAAGTCATCAAAGGGCCAAGTTTGAAGACCCCTGATCTAAAGCATGTGTTTTCCAATAATATACAAACCATAAAGAGATATAGAATTCAAGATACTGCCTTTTTTTTAAATGCCAGCTTTGTCCTCAGAAATGTTTGTCAGTATATTCTAAAATAGAATAACAGAGTTGGAAGTAACCTTGGAGGTCTTCTACTCCAACCCCCTGCTTAGGCTAATTATCCTTGCTTTTGGCCTGCTCACTTTAAAAGCCAAGCATCAGCACAACAGCATCAGTTGTGAAGTAAGAACTAATTAAAACATTTTTTCCCCATCAGATAATACATATCAACCTGGCTTCTATAACGCCGTATGTAAGTGGTCCCAAAAGGGCCCAGGATAGAGTGGCTGTAACGAACATGAAGAGCGACTTTCAAGCATGCTTACGTGAAAAGGTAGGTAAAGTTTCGAAAGTCCATCTGGCTGTTTGAAATGTTGGCAAGGGAATCGCCCTCTGGGATATTGGAAAGCTGTTTCCTGTTGGTTGGAATGTTTTGAAGATTATAAGAACTATCTAGAGCAGAGGTCTTCAAACTTGGTGTCTTGGATGAAACTCTTCAAAAGAACTTCAAGGCATTGTTTACCTTAAAGAATCTTTTATTCGAGAAACAAAGTATCGGCACTATATAGTTAAAGCCAAAAACTGAATTCCCCTCCCTGGGCACGAAGTAGCAAAGCACAATTCCCTCCTCCAATTAACTGTCATAAATCACATTTCCCAATTAGCTTGAAGTGAGGGCTTTCTCCCCAGCTCTCCAGCCCGCTGGGCATAATATCCTTGGATTCCCATGGCTGAGTTATTATTGTTATGACTAACTGGACTCTCACCCACATCCCCCCTCCCAGCATCAACGAACTCTAAAAGCGAAAGAGAAAAGATGGCTACATTTCCATCTGTTGTCAAAGCAAGAACATCCGATGTTAGCAGCGTTGACACTTGGCCCTTTTATGACTTGTGGACTTCAACTCCCAGAATTCCTCAGCCAGGCACGCTGGTTGAGGAATTCTGGGAGCTGAAGTCCACAAGTCATAAAAGGGCCAAGTTTGAAGACCCCTGATCTAGAGCAGTGGCCACTTTGAGATAGGCCACTGCCCAGGAGTTTGAAGTCCACCTCTCTTAAAGTGGCCTGAGGCTGAGAAACTCTGCTCTAGGATGTAGCTTTTCAGATTTGAGTACCATAGATGCGGGAAGCATGTTCTTAAGGTAGCCCTTCTGTTTACGACCGAACATTGGGAATTGGCTGTTAACTGCTTCTCCAAAACCCATCATAACGGAAGTAGGGGACACAGAGTTTCCAATCCAAATGAAATCATTTGTGGCCTTTCGGGTTTTTTGGTTTCTGTTGTGAGGATTGGACTGTGCAACATCAAAACCTGTATGGGTCCCAGAGTTCTGGTGTCTCCCTTCTTAACTCCCCAGCAGGGAGGGACGTCTGGTGTGTGGTGGGACTGAGTCTGCAAACTCCTGTTTGATCCCCTAGGTTGGCTTCAGAGGCTTTCAGATCCCCGCCGAAAAGCAGGGCAGGGTCATTCCTGTTGAATATGAAGGAAATGAATACACGTTGGCTCACGGATCGGTCGTCATCGCTGCCGTCATTAGCTGCACCAACAACTGCAATCCCTCCGCGATGTTAGGAGCAGGTACGCGGGCTTCTCTGGCATTTCCTACATCACGTTGCTATAAACGACCACAATTGGGAGCTGAATTTCCATTGCTAAGCGAGGCGCTTGTTCAGCGAGTTTCTCTCCCCCCCCCGACTTTATGACCTTTTTGACCACGGTCATTAAACGAATCACTGCCATTGTGAGGTGAATTGTGATGGTTGTTAAAGTGAATCTGGCTTACACACACACCTACACACCCATTGACTTTGTGGGAAGCTGACTGGAACGGTTACAAATGGCGATCACGAGATCCTGGGATAAATACACGCCAGTTGTCAAGTGCCAGACGTGACCGTGGGGATGCTGCGGTGGTTGTAAATGCGAAGATTGGTCATAAGTGTGAGGACCAGCTATCCTACATTTGCAAAAGGAAAAAAAAAGGCAGTTGTGGCATTATTGTAACAGCATCTTCCCTTTTCCATTAGGTTTATTGGCTAAAAGAGCCACTGAAGCTGGTCTGGCTGTTAAACCTTACATACGAACCAGCCTGTCGCCAGGGAGTGGAATGGTCACCCATTATCTCAGTTCCAGCGGTGTATTACCATACCTCAATAAACTTGGGTACTATTTTCTTTGCTCTAATTTGTTATTTTTTTCACCCGCTTTGCACAGCCCTGTGTTGGCCTTAGCAGAGAAGATTCCATTTGTTTTGTTTTTTTAATTTAAAATGAAGATGCCCATTAGTGACCCTGCATCATGCCCACCCAGCAGTTGTCTTACCGCTGAGAAAGTCCCTTTCCTTCAGATGAGTGTTTCCCAATTTTGCTAACTTCTACATAAGTGGACTTCAACTCCCAGAATTCTTGGCAGTGGCCATACTAGCTTGGGCCATTCTGGGCGTTGAAGTCCGCCCATCTTAAAGTTGCCAAGGTTGAGAATCACTGCGCTACTGATTTCCACCTTGAAGCCCCAGCTGTCATGCAGCAGCCCTTCCCTAGATTTCACAAATGCTTTGTTTATTGAAATGCAGTGAAAATGTGAATGAATTCCTGCTTTTCACTGTAGGTTTGAGGTCATTGGCTATGGCTGTTCCACCTGTGTGGGGAACACTGCCCCTTTGCCAGAAGCCATTCAGAATGCGATTGTACAGGTAAGCTTTACTTCGTGAGCTATCTGAGCAGAGTTTACATTTTTGAAATGCTGTGTTTTGATAGGAGAATGCTTATTGTAAATAAGATTTTGTCCTTGCTCATTCAGCTGGAAGGGGGGTGGGTGGGGAGATGGGAGAGCAACTGGGACACCAATGACCTTAAAACCAGTAGGGATTGTTTTAGCAATCCCCTGGTTTAATGCACTAGGATAGAAACCAGGTGACAGTGAATGCTAGTCCTGCCTTAACCATAAAAGCCAGCTGGGTGATTTTGAGTCAGTCTCCCCATCACCACCTCTTTCAGTCTAACTCACAAGGTTGTTGTCATGAGGAAAATAAGAGGAAAGACTGTTAGGTTCGTTGGCTGCCTTATTTATCAAATTAATAAAGGCGGGGAAATAACCACACAAAAACTACATCTGCAGAATTTGGTTGCTTTCGGCTTAAGAACCAGTTCTATGGCTTGAGTAGTAGGGAGGTAGTTTAGAAGAGAATGAGAGTACCAAGAGAGAGAGAAAATCCCATTTTGTTCCTCTTTTTGTTTTTCCTGTTCAGGGTGACTTGGTGGCGTGTGGCGTTGTGTCTGGAAGCAAAAACTTTGAAGGCCGCCTTTGCACCTGTATCCGCGCCAATTACCTGGCTTCTCCATCCCTGGTTGTTGCTTACGCGATCGCGGGAACTGTGAATATTGATTTCCAGACTGAGCCACTGGGTAACCGCGTTTGTCTAGCTTGAATTTGTCATCAGAGTGATGTTGTCATCGGGAGCTCTCTTATGTAGGAGGAAAAGTCCTGTTCTATAGTGCTCTTTGGACGACGATCTACAGTAGTGTGGTTTGTTAGCAGTTGCTGTGCCCTCAAACCTGTATCCCAGCATCTTTTGACACAAAAAACCCCTCTCCGTAGCAATATCTGTAGTTCAGAATGAACTGTAGAATCCTTAGTGCTGTCTGGTGGTTTTCTTGAAAACCTTTCATTACCCAACTAGGTAACACAATCAGTACTCAGTGATCACCCATCAGAGCACCATCAACACCTTCAGAGCACTGACCTTGTTACCTAGTTGGGTAATGAAACGTCTGCAAGAAAGTCACCCAGCTCAGAAGAGTGCCAAAGATCTCACAAAAGCTCTCAAAAGTGCCATCTCTGATCCCGTGTTCAACGTGTAAAGAAAACTTTTGGACTTTACTTACTTTTCACTTCTCTGAGTAGCTTTGGCTGACTGGATATTATCTCTACCGTTCTCCAATTTCTTACAGGGGTGAATCCTGAGGGCAGAAATATCTTCCTGCGTGATATTTGGCCTTCTCGGGACGAGCTTCAGCAGATAGAAGAGGAGTTTGTAATAGCGTCCATGTTTAAAGAGCTGAAAATAAAATTGGAGGTAGTTTATCGTTTTTTCTTTCATCAGAGGAAGGCTATACAGGTAGTCCTCAGCTTACGAGTGTTCATTTAGTGACCGTTCAGAGTTACAACAGCACTAAAAAAAAGTGACTTACAACCTTTTTCTACACTTAATGACTGTGGCCACGTAATCAAAATTCGGCCGCTCGGCAACTGACTCATATTTATGACGGTTGCCGTGTCCCGGGGTCACGTAATCCGCTTTTGCAATTTTCTGACAAGCAATGGGGAAGCCATATACCAGTGATGGCGAACCTTTTAGAGACCGAGTGCCCAAACTGCAACCCAAAATCCACTTATGTATGGTTGGGTGCCGGGTGGGTGTGGCCCATTGGCTGGGTGTGGCCCATTGGGTGGGCGTGGCTGTGGTGGTAAAGGCAGACTGGGTGGGACTAAAAGGTTCAGTCAATCAATTCCAACTTTGCAAGATCTTTTTTTTCCCACGAGAAGTTGAAATTGATTGAACTTTTTTTTTTTTTGCTGCACACGGCGGCGGAGGCCTAAAGCGAAAAGGTTTTATAAAACCCAGCTGAAGGCCTAGGACTGGGGCGGCGGCGCGCGTGCCCACAGACATGGCTCTGAGTGCTGCCTCTGGCACCCGTGCCATAGGTTCACCACCACTGCCATATACACTTAACAGCCACGTTACTAATTTAACAACTGCACTTAACGACTGGCAAAAAGAAAGGTCGTAACATGGGGCAAAACTCACACTTAACAAATGTCTCATTTAGCAGCAGGAATGTTGGTTTCAATTGCCATATGTCGAGGACTACCTGTATACCATTTGGGCATAAAGCAGGATCAGAGGACCAGAAACAAAAGGTGGGGTTTTTTGTTTGTTCTCTTACAAAAATGGCTCCTTCTTCTTTTCCAGAAAGGAAATAAGCGTTGGAACTCCCTGGAAGCCCCTGAGTCCACTTTATTTACCTGGGATTCAAAGTCTACCTATATCCGATGCCCTTCCTTTTTTGATAAGCTGGTAAGTGGGCCGACGTTCGGCGTGAGCGTGTCCGTTTGGAACGTGCCCGATGCTCAATCCTGTCTCTTTTTCAGGCCAAAGAGCCGCCTCCTCTCCAGGCCGTTGAAAATGCTCACGTCTTGTTGCACTTGGGTGACGCGGTCACCACCGATCACATCTCCCCCGCTGGAAGCATTGCCAGGGGGAGCGCCGCCGCGAGATACTTGATGACTAAAGGGTGAGTCTTAAAAGAGGAGGAAGAGCAGGATGTCCAGTTCCTCCTCAGAAATTCCTTTCTTCTGGCAGCGATAAACAGAGCAGGCCTCCTTGATTGCAAAATGCGCTTCGGCCTTTGAGACCAGACTTTGCCGTAAACCAGAGGTCTTCCAACTTGCCCCTTTGATGACGTGTGGACTTCGACTCCCAGAATTCCTCAGCCAGGCACGCGTGCCTGGCTGAGGAATTCTGGGAGTCGAAGTCCACACGTCATCAAAAGGCCAAGTTGGAAGACCCCTGCCGTAAACTTTCTCTTTACGAAGCTATTCTATGGCTTGGAATTCTGTTACAGGTCATCCCTGACTTATAGCTGTAATTGAGCCCAGAATTAACAGTCGTGAGTCATTGTGGTCGTTAAGCAGGTCACCAGGTAACTGTGCCTGACTTTATGACTTTTTTTTTTGAGGTGGTCCTTAAGTGAATGCTGCTGTTGCCAAGTGAATCTGTGGGGAGGGGGACATCGGAACTTAGAAATTGGACCATAAGTACCTTTTGGGAGTCCCTAACTTTGAGTGGTCACTAAGCAATCAGTCATTAAGCAAGGACTACCTGTACTGTATAAAAATAAGGTATAATTAATACAGAGCAGCAGGGTGGAGAGTTAAAACATAATTTAAAAAAAAACAACAGCTCAGGGCCAGATATTTATGTATGAAAGTGAGATTGTGTCTTAACCTTCCAATCATAACCCTCCATTCATGTGTGTGCAGGAAACCCTTTTTTTAAACAATAATTTGTTTAAACACTCTCTCTCTCTCTCTCTCTCTCTCTCTCTCTCTCTCCCTCTCTCTCTTTCTTTCTTTCTTTCTTTCTTTTAGACTCACACCTCGCGAATTCAACTCGTATGGTGCTCGTCGGGGGAACGACTCTGTGATGACAAGAGGCACCTTTGCCAACATCAAGCTTTTAAATAAATTCATCGGCAAGCCGGCTCCTAAAACAATCCACTTCCCAACAGGACAGACGGTGAGGCTATCGTCTCAAAGGAAGCTTATTATTGATTATCTAACCACAGTGAATATCTCGTGACCCAGCTCTCTGTCCTAATTGCAGCTGGATGTGTTTGACGCCGCTGAGTTATATCGGAAAGAAAACATCCCTCTGATTATCTTAGCCGGCAAGAAATACGGATTGGGCAGCTCAAGAGACTGGGCCGCCAAAGGACCTTTTTTACTGGTATTCCACTTTTACTTAAATCCATTATTATTGTTGTCGTTGTTGTTGTTATTTACTTCACCTTGATTGATTTCTTTCATGAAGCTGCCATCTTTCATTTTGTAGAACATAAACTGCCCCTCAGTCTCTCTTCTGAAAACATACAAACTAGTCTCCAGCACCAGTCTACGACTGATAACTGTAAAAATGGGTGAATCTATTTATTTGTACTTATATATCAAATTGAGAGACTGCCCCTCTCACTCGCAGAACCACACTCTGGGCAGTGTGCAGATTGGAACCCCACATAGTCTTGAAGTCATGGTTTCACGTAAATGTTGTAAGGGATTGTTTAGGGGGGTCCAGATAATCCTGGTGGGTTAGGCTGTAATAATGGCTGCATTTATAACAGTGTTTCCGTGCGCCTCGGCATATGCTCATGCTGGCCACATGAGCATGGAGATATGTTTTAGGACAGCAACCCCCACCTTTTGGGCACCAGGGACCGGTTTCATGGAGAGAGGTTTTCCCGCGGACCAGAGGGAGTGTGGTTTTGTGTGCTGCCTGCATCCCGTGGATGGGGCTTCACTTGTTTGCACAGACCAGTTTCTGGCCCAGTACCGATCCACGGACCGGTGACTGGGGACCCCTGTCTTAGGACAAAGCTGACTCCTTCAGCTAAGAAACGGAGGTGAGCTCCCACCCCCTAGAGTCAGACATAACTGGACAAGGGAAACCGAAACGGTTACCTTTTTAGAGTTAATGCAGTAGCAGGAATATATCTAATTGCAACTATCTCTTTCCTCCGTTTCTCTTAGCAATGGTTGTTTGCATTTTGGAGTCTGGTACAGTGCTAGGAGACACCGCTATTCCTGTAGACTGTCAATGCTGCAATTACTGTATATTCTTGCTTTGACAAAATATGCAGAACTGTCTGGTATTTTTAGAGTTAATTCAGATGATGGTGGCGGGGAGGAGAAAGATAGGACTGCAGGCGGGAAGAGAACCTCTGCCCTTCCACCTGATAGGAGAACATGATATATGACAGCAAATTTAGGGAGGGAACATGCTGGTAAATTAATTGCTCAGAGGAAGAGAATTTCAGATCTTAGCATCAACTTTGTTATGCCTGTGCCAACATTTTGTAACAATAAATTACTTTTAGGAAAATCAATGCCTGGAAGTTCTTTGAAGTGTTTCATTAGCCGGAACCATAACATAGACATCTTCTCTTCGATAACCGCCAGGATCCCCTCCCCAGCATTTTTCTGAGGATTGCCAATGGGCCTAAACTTGAGTAGGGATCCCAGTGCTTCTGTTTGTCCCGATGTTTATTAGCCTTCCCAGAAAACTCAGGATTCTCCATTTTAAAATCCAGACTCCTGGATTAGAGCAATACGGCGGAATTAGACAGTATCTGAAATGGATCAAACTTTTTTTCCCCCCCTCACAGGGAGTGAAAGCCGTGATTGCAGAAAGCTACGAGAAGATGCACAAAGGCCACTTGATTGGCATGGGCATCGCCCCCCTTCAGTTCCTCCCGGGGGAGAGCACACAGTCTTTGGGCCTGACTGGCAAAGAGCAGTTTTCTATCTTCTTCCCTCAAGAGGTGTCACCTGGAATCGCCCTCTGTGTAAAGGTATCAGCCCTTTCACTTCGCTGTGTGATTCCGTGCAGTATTTGATATTTGGGGGATGTTTGCTTTCATCGTATTTTTCCTAAGCCTTTTTTATAAGGGGGGGAAGAGCGAGAAAAGGAAAAATAAAATAAGACACAAAGTAAATAAGCGGGTTGCTGACAAACTTTATTTATAGTGGTTAAAGTTTGAAACCACCTACCTCATTCGCAGAGCGAGTGAGTGTATTTATATTTAATCTTACGACATTAGATGAGAATTTTCAACACTGAATGTATTACTTTGGAAACAACAGGTTGTTCGCAAAATCTGTGTAATGTAGTCAGCAGAAACGGGTGGCATCCAGTTTCAAATTCTAGTATCCCTGGAAAAGACAAAAGCCTTTCACTGACCTGTGAATTTATCTTTTTGTTTATTTGTTTGTTCTTCTGAAGACGAGTACTGGCAAAGCATTCCAGGTGGCTGCCTCGTTTGACAGTGATGTGGAAATCACCTTGTACAAACACGGTGGCGTGCTGAACTATATGGTCCGAAGGCTGTTGTAAAGCTGTTGTAAAGCCCTGTTCCCACCTCGGAGGACTGCCAATTCAGCCAGCCTCTTGAGGCCTCGGCCCGAGCCTTCCTCTCCCACTGGAACTGCTGACAAGCCCCATTGTGCTCAGATAACTTTGTTCATGGATGTAAAAGATTGTGAAATTGTTGTAGTGGCCGCAGCGAGGTCCTCCCGGATTTTAAAATACTCCGAATGGTGCTATTGACGTTGTTAGACGTTGACGTGTGTGTGTTGTGAAAAGAGAACTGTAAGTATGGAGGGGAGGAGGGGGGGTTAATCTTAGACCATTTTGTATATAAATTATGTGAAAAACCTGAAACTGAATTGTGAAGATTTTAAGCCAGATTCCTTGCAGTTCTTTTCTCCCTTGATTTTTTTTTTCTTTGCACCTTTTACCTTCCTACTGCTGTTTCTTGGTTTGAGCATAGCACATGGTGTAATGATGTATGATTCCCTTGTTTTAAAATTAGGAGGATCCACAGTTCTGAAAATGAACCAAAACACCCACCACTCTTAGATCCAATTTATGGTATCAGCCACCCACTAGAAAGTTTAAGGAAAGCTGGCATAGTATGTTGTTTTTTTTATATCAGCCTTCCCCTATTTCAAGGGCGGGCAACTCTGGCTACTTTATTCCTGTGGCTCAGGAATTCTGGGAGTTGAAGCTCACCGGTCATAACACTGCCATTGTTGCCCCACCTCTGCTCTGTTTGGTGCTTTCCAAAAAAGGGGGAACTGTTCGCAGCGGCCTCATTAAGTGGAAATTTCTGGGAATTGGCCCAGACATTGAAGGGGATGCTCTCCGAGCAAAAATCTTGCTCTGTGAAAAATTCCAAAACTGAAATTCAATTGGAGGAAATGCTATTTTCCAAATAGAAGCTGCAGTGACTTCTAACTGTCCTTCTGAGGAGTGGCTATCATGGAATTTAATTGGATTTTGTCTCTCGCTTAAATAACATCCGCTTTCTTTCCTCAACTGGTTTGGCTGTTAACAGCTATTGGGAATGTTGTCTGCTCCTTAAAAGAACAGAGAAGAATTCCTGTTTCTTCAGTTTGTGCAGTGAACAAAACCTGTTGGGTTTATAAAGTAAGTTGTCTCCCAAGTTTTCTTCCAGTCATTCTGCTCCTTCCCAAATGACTGAATTTGAGATAGTGGTAGTGACTTTATTCTGAGCAGCAAAGAATTTCTTAAGTCCCCAGATGTTTACGGTAATTTTTGGTTTATTATTAACGGGAATTTCTGTAGCGGAAATATCCTGAGCTCATTTAAAAAGTCTCTTCCGCTTAAGATGTTTATAGACCTGGGTTTTTTATTAAACCAAACAGACCCCATGTAATAGAATAAGTACTTCTAGTAAATTCTGTGTCACTAAAAGTATATATCCTGAAGTTCTGAAAGACAAATTAATTTCCACACTTACTAGATATTTTTTTTAAGGCCAAATGATTAGAAATACGGATTACAGAGGCGTCAATAAAAGTCTGGAACCTTTCTGCCTTTGAACTTAGGCATTTTTTCAACAAGCTCCTTAATCTACAATCAGAGACATTTTTTCTTGAGTCCATATTTTTTTTTCTACCGTATCAGCTGTGCTTATGTTTACCCACCTTATAGTTTTACCATTGGTATCTTTCCTTTGTTATTGAATTATTATTTTTTCTGATTTGAATGAAATGCTTGAAGTTCTGTCTTGATGATCACAAAGGGCAAAAGATAATGATATCTCACTTTTGGTACCTAAATTATTATTGTTATTATTATTTTTTCAACTTCCAGGCATCTTCCTTATTGCTAGGTTCCAGGCACTGTTTTTCTCTCCTCCCAAGTAAAATGCATGCCCTAAAAAAACCAGGGTGCCTTATAGACACACTCCACGGTCCTCTAGCCATGCTGGCTGGGGAATTCTGGAAGTCCACAAGTCTTAAAGTTGTTTGGAGACCCCTGCTCTAGCCCCAAAACCAAAACCAACCCTTCCAACTTGGATTTTTTTTTTCAAAACTTGTAATTGACATTGCTGACCCTTTTAATAATCTGACAGTCATGTGAAGTCAAGCATCATCTGTGAATGGCCTCCGTCTATCTCTAGGTGCCGATCTCTGACATTCTTTCAAATGGATGGGTTCAAATGACCAGCTTCCCCCACCCCACCACAGCCCACCTCAGATTACTGTTTTTGTTGCATATGTGTGATCCCACCTGTCCAATGATTCTGGCCTACAGATGTTAGGAGATCCATCCAATTGCAGTTCTCCAAATGTCACGTCCAAATTATGATCCAGATTTTAGGTCAAACTTGGGGGTGGGCAACTATGGGAACTTTACGAGTTGTGGACTTCAACGCCCAGAATTCCTGAGCCAGGCTGCCTCAGGAATCCTGGGGGTTGAAGTCCATAGGTCATAAAGTAGCCATAGTTGCCCATCCTTGGTCAAACTCATTGACACGGCTTGGCTTTTTCCTCTTAAATTCAAAAGATAATATTTTGGAGGTTGCAACCCTATCCTTTTTTTAAAAAACTTCAATTTCCTAGGAACATCTGGGAAGAACTGACTATAAATAGATTGAATGGGAGAGGGACATAATGTGTGAACCAGCAAAGAGCTTGGCAGAGAGTCCTCATAACCCTCCTGACTGACATTGGTACGTTGTCATTGAATTAAAAAGCTGAAAGCCCTGAGCTGACCAAATCTCAAAAGGTTTCAGACAGCTGTAGAAGAAAGGGGTTTCTGAAAACACTAGTCCTCACCTCTGGAGGACCTTAAAAACCTCTTGAACGATATCGCAAATCTGCAGGCTTACATGGATTAATTCCCTTTCTAAACCGATAAAAGCATAATGATTTAGACACTGTGATAGGAGACCTGTGCAGTGCTATTAATTGGAAGCAAAACCACCGAATTCTTTTCGAGTTGGCAGCGCACAATGTATTTTAATCAGAAGGCACTGGGCGTTCCATAACCTACCATAATCCTGGGCTGTCGTGAGGCAAAAAAAAAATATCACAAAAACTGGAAACATGTCCGGTTTTCGCATTCTCTCTTCGATTTGGCTTCTGAAAAGAACCATATTTGAGCCCTTGATTAGGTTGTTAACCAAACTAGGGGGGGGGGGGAGAGTTTTTACCAATTATACACAGCAAAAGAATACCTGCATTTTATTATTCTCACACGAGCCACTGCAACTGAATGTCTACTCCTTTTAAGCCAATGTTAACGGATTACGATGGTTTCCAATTCACTAATAAGTATTGTATAGACCTCTTAAAAGACAGAAGTTCAATTTGCTGACAATTGTGCATAAAATGTTAAACTGATGTAAATTATTTTTAATAAAGAAAAGTTGTACCATGTCTCAGCTGCAACTGGTTTTTCTTTTTGAACTACCTTTTTGGCAAATCTTCAAGGGGACTAGATTAGTAAAAGCTGTCGGCTACGGTGAAGTGGCTAAGGACATTTTTGTGATGTTGCACAAGGTGAAATGAAGCAGGGTTGGCAAACATCACTTTTTACGAATTGACACGTTTGAAACAGCTTCCATGGTAAAGATATAAACAGCTATCCAGATTCATTGAAAGAGATGGGACTACATAGGAATCAAGCAGAGGCAGCTGGAAATTTCCATGGGGAATTCTTTCACTCAGTCAAATAAGGAAGAAAACATTC
Source organism: Protobothrops mucrosquamatus (assembly GCF_001527695.2). Lineage (NCBI taxonomy): Eukaryota > Metazoa > Chordata > Lepidosauria > Squamata > Viperidae > Protobothrops > Protobothrops mucrosquamatus. The sequence continues at coordinate 257,851 of NW_015386318.1, read as the reverse complement.
TTCCTTGAAATTCTTCCAAATTAGGTTTGATCTTGACGTTACGTGACCGGTTAAACAATCATTTATGTACAGAGAATATATGCATCAATATATGCATCATTATGGTGGTCTGGAGCTCCCCATAATGTTCAGTTGAATCTTAACAGTAAATCTCTCACCTGAAATCTCAAATTTGCTTTTCTTTACATTCAGGATTTTTAAAATCTGCTTATTATAGAGGCTTAAATCTCTCTGTTGTACTCAAAATTTATTTCTTGGTCCTCCTGAGGGTTTGGGGGGGGGGAAGTGAAGTGTAAAGTTGGGATCCTGGCTTATTTAGCATGACTTTATTTAACTGGGATACACTGAATGTCTTAATTGAGTGTGGCTTTCCCCAACAACCAAAGTCACAAATCTTAATTAGTGAAATCAGTTGGCTTTACACAATAATTCAAAATCAAATCACGTTAACAGCCTAGTCCCGTGTGAGGCCAGCTATTGTCCTGGGTTTCAAGGTTGTAAAAATTTCAGCGCCAAAGCATCTGTGCAGCATTTGAGCACCTAACGAAATCGTATAACCATCTTGGAAAAAGTTGGATTTATTTCAGTTGCCCCCCCCCCTCTTAAATCAGTTGTTTCCCAACCTTGGGAACTTTGAGACGTGTATACTCCAACTCCCAGAATTCCACACGTCTTAAAAGTTCCTAAAAACACTGCCTTAAAACCTTAAACAGACTTTGCAGTTCTGCAGAAATTGCAGACCAAAGCAAAAAGAAAGAAGAAAAAAAAGCATAAATGGTAATATAGGAAGAGCATCAAAATGACAATTCTTCGGATGTAAAATTCCTTTTTAAAAGTCATGGAATGGGGGGGGGAGATATTTACGCTCCAGATGAAAATCTGTTCAATGTGGGCTTTTTAAGGTGATCTTAATAAAAAATATGGTGACTGGCATCAGAAATACACAGAGAGAGGAATATAATCATTAATTAGACTTGGGATCAGAAAGGGGGCGGGAACTAAATTCCTTATAGCCAATTAGAAGCCTCCTTACAAACTGTCCCCAGGCGACCACAAAGCAATGTCTAAGCCTGACTTTGATTGGACGGCAGCAGAGGCTGTGGCTTTGCAGGATTGCGGGTCGGATTTTCTCAATTTGTGAATGCAATTGAATTTATTTAGGATTATTTTACTCCTGGCCCTGTCCAACCGGCTGCTGTACTGCCCCATCTGGAAAGAAAATATTGCATTCTGCTTTAAGTTGTACACACAAACGTGGAAAACATTTCAGGTGCTCCCTGCGCACCCTGGAGACGGTAACAACCCTGTCCTTGTACAACTGGCTTACGGAGGAGAAATTTGTACGTTTGTTGCTCAGGTAAGACCTCCGATTTGAGTTTCAAACTGAAATTCTGCCCTTCCAAGTGCACACGTTTTGTTTTCGTCTTGCAGCAGGCCTTTAATTAGAATATATTTATATATATAAATGTTGCAATCATCTGACTCCTCTCTTTCTTAATAAAGGACTAGTCAAGGAGGGTGTTTGCATAATCTGGTGTATTTGGAATAGCAAATAGCAAATAACCCTGATTCAAATCAGCGTATTTCTCAACCTTAGCGCCTTCCCAGAATTCCCCAGCCACCAACTTTGGACTTTGGCTTTGCAATTTTGCAGTTGCAGCTACTGATAAGTACGACAAACCCAGGTGTTCTCTTGCCCCTCTTTAGATGCACCATGTCTTCTGGAGACCAGCAGCAGCTTCGACCCCTGATTAAGCCAACATTCACTGAAAAACAAGCCGCTGAACTGGTCCGAAGAATATTTGGCCTGGAAGTCTCCCAGCTCAAATCGCTGCCCAGCTATGATGATCAGAACTTCCACCTGGGTGCTGCTTCGTTCCCAGAGAAAGGAGAAAGCACTCGGGACTTTGTCCTCAAAATTATAAATGCTGAAGATAGCAAGAATTCCGATCTCATCGAGGTGCAGACCCAGATAATGATGTTTCTGAACAGCGAAGGTTTTCCTGTGGCTATGCCCCATCTCACCCAGGATGGCAAGGTGATGTTTCTGGAACCAGTAGGTGAGGAAGCTAAACATATCGCTGGCATTCAAATTCTGCCTTTTTTTCCTTGGAGATTCTTACTCCTCCAGGTCCCGGTTGTCCCAAAGGGGCTTTTCCAAAAAGCAGTTAGATTTTCTTAGTTTTTTTTCCTTGAGGAATTGAAGACGCTTCTTGGATGAGAAGTGAAACATTTTTTTGAGGAACAAACTAAGAAGGTCCAGTAATCTTTTGAAAAGCAACTTTGATACTTCTGCTATTTGCTTCTTACGGGGGACCTCATGGCTGGCATGGGTACGATTGAACGAACATGCCCTTTGCAGCCTCTTATCTTGCTGTATTTATTTTTCAAAAAACAAGGCAATTAGTTCTGTGGACTGATGTGTGCATCAAGAGTGCATAACTACAGTATGTTATCCTAACTAAGTTCTCTATGGAAGTTGTTTTCCTTCATTAATAGTAGTTGGCACTTCCGGTTTTGGGCAAAACTGTGCCCATAGCTAACGATTGGTTTTCTTAATGACCCTTGCAAAAAGAACATACAATCAGCAAGTCATGTGACCGATTTGTTTTACAAGCATTATGACTTACAACCGTAAGGGAGAGGTTCCATTATGCTCATAATTTGAGGAGGACCTGAATAGGATTGTGTAATATTCCACGTGTACTTTTTAATGGTAAATATTTACCAAGAAGTTTGTTCCAAACTGGACTTTTCTGATAGAGATGGGTCTCAGCTGGGCAATAGCTGCGAAGCGATTTAGTGATTTAAGGTCTCTTTTTACCGCTTAGATACTGGATCCTCCACCCAGATGTTTGCGGTGAGGTTGTTGAGCTACTTGCCAGGCAAAACTGTGGCCACCCTCCCTGTGACTCCTCCAATTCTCTTCGAGATTGGACAGATGGCAGCCCAGCTGGATAAAGTGATGGCAGAGGTGAGGTTTACAATGGAGCTTTACAGAAGGAAAGAAATGGGAATTTATTTCCGTGTTAGACCATTAGTAGAATTTGATCCCAGGTTTGCAGCTTTATATAGAGAAGGTGTATGGGAAATTTACTACATGAAAGCTTCCTGTTGAAACCACACCTTATATCAGCCAGCCAACATGGCTGGCTAGGGAATTCTGAGAGCTGAAGTCCACAGGTCTTAAAATGGCCAACATTGGACACCCCTGCAATATCTTTTTCACCTTTCAATTGGGCATTCAATAATTACAACAGTCTAGCCAAACAAATAGACAATAGACAACCCAGGATATTTGGGCTTTATTAATGCTTTAATACTGCCGTAATAAAATACTTATAACCTAGGATTTATCAGTGGGATTTAGAAACAAGAATATCCATACTAATTGCTGCATTAGAACGAGAAAACTCTGTAGAGTAATCTGTCTGGAATAATGTTACTAGGTCCAAAAATGTGTCCTGCCTTGCAAAAAAAATATGATTTATTGTGTTTTCTTCTCACTTCAAAGAAATTCCAACATCCGTTGATAAAAAGCTTACACAGGGGTGAATTTATCTGGAATCTGACAAATGTTCCTCTTCTGAAAAAATACATTTATGCTCTTGGCAAGAGCGAGCATCTGAATGCAGTGAAGCAGGTGATCGAGCAGTTCCAAATTAATATCATTCCAAAACTGAGCACCTTTCGGCCCTGTAAGTATTTTTATTCAGTGTGATAAGATCTTCTCTTTTGTTTTTCCTTTGCACAGGCCATGTGAAGCAATTTGCTGTTTTAATTGTTGCGAACCATTCAGAGGTCTTCCTTCCTTCCTTCCTTCCTTCCTTCCTTCCTTCCTTCCTTCCTTCCTTCCTTCCTTCCTTCCTTCCTTCCTTCCTTCCTTCCTTTTTTTCAAATTTATTTCCCAGCCATCTCAACCATAAGGTAACTGTAGGTGGCCTACAGTGTAACAAAACACTTTAAAAATACAAATCATTATCTATGAATAAAACTAAAAGATGGGGGGAGAGTAGGCTGAGCAAGTGAGGAGATTGGATTTTCTCCTTATTAATCTATCAACCACCTCCAGTGTGATGTTTCCCCATTGTGAGATGGGCAGCTATACAAATAGGTTGGATGGATGATGGATGGATGGATGGATATAGAAACAGACTGACATGGCTGGCTGGCTGGTTGGTTGGATAAATAGAGATGATAAAGATGTTTAGACAGATAGATAATAGAAAGACAGACAGATGAGAGAGCGAGATAGATAGATAAATAGATAGGTAGACATAGAGATAAATTGCCTCCAGTGGTGAATGAAATCTGTCTCTCTGCCATTTTGCAACAAATGATTGTAGCCTCACCCACCAGAATACCTGAGAAAAGGTCCATTCCTCATTAAGGCCACCCTAGTTGCTTTGTGATGTGAAACAGCACAGTCATCTACAAAGATCACCATCCCACCATCTCTACTCCCATAGTTTCGAGTGACCTTCTTTGTCCTCTGCCTAGGCATCAATCATGGAGACTTCAACGATCACAATATTCTAGTCGACCTTGTTTCAACATCTCCAAATCCACAGTACAGAATCTCTGGGATTTTGGACTTCAGCGATATGAGTTACGGCTACTACGTGTTTGAAGTCGCCATCACCATCATGTACATGATGATCGAAAGCCAAGAGCCTCTCCTGGTGGGCGGCCACGTCCTGGCTGGGTTTGAAAGCGTGGTTCCTTTGACCCCAGAAGAACGAGCCGCTCTGTTCCTCCTGGTGTGCGGGCGGTACGCCCAATCCCTTGTGATTGCTGCTCACACCACCCTCCTGCACCCCGAGAACGAAGAATATTTAATGATCACGGCCAAAACGGGGTGGAAGCATTTGATGATGCTGGTTGAGATGGGCCAAGAGACAGTTGAGCAAATCTGGTTCCAGACAGCAGAATCGTATCGGAAATGATCCGTCAGCATCTCTGAGAACACCATTATGGATATTATCAAGTTGGAACCAGGGAAAAATCAGCAAAAATTTAAAAGCCCCAACCGCAAAAGGTTTACGTGGCTAAGAATTGTTTTCCAGGCCTAATGCACACTGTTTATACATGTAAAATGACGTTTGGTTTTATTTTGGCATGTGTGCCAGAAGAGGGAAAGGAAATGTCAAGCCCTGAATTGTCAGGTTTTTGCATTCAGATGTTCAGCTGGGAATTTGCAGCAACAACTAATTTTCATACAGAACAGAAACTTGTTGCTATCTTCATTAGCACATTCTGCACTTTGTTGAATAAAGTGATGTTCTTCATAGTTTTTGTCAGAGGGTTGGTGTGAAGTACTCTCAGCTTTTGGCCCTATCCGGTGTATAGAGAATTGTACAAAATTGTTGTAACTCTTCTCCTGAACATTCAATAGGTGGTTTTATTAAACTGTGTACATCTGCATAGCACAAAAGCCCCACGTGCCTTATCAGACTTGATATCGATTTTAAAAATGGGAAATCCAAAGCTAATGTTGTGAAACTTTATTTCCACCTCAAACCTATCGCCTCCTCTGGACAACTCCACAACAATAGACTGCAATACAGAGACATTAGAAACCCCATTGAGGCCCAGCCTGTCTGTCAGTCCTGCAATAAAGACCAAATTGCTGCTGGATTTCAATACAATATATAGATAAGACCTGTTGCAAGGTGTAGTCTGGTGTGTTTACATATTTACTTTCAAAAGACAAAACAACATTGGTTTTTTTTTCACTTCATACACATGGTTTGGAGCCCTGAGTGTGAATATTAGTTTGACAAAATTCACCCTTGCTTCAGCTCCTTTCATCTCCATGCAAGTTTTCTTGACCGTACAGAACATGGTTTGCCACCTCTTCTCTCAAGATGCTTGTTCCCAGTCTAACCTATGCTTTGGATTACCTGGTGGTGCCCCATCCCGAGTCCTACCCTACTTATCTTTTCAACATTTTATTACCCTTTAGTTTCATTATAAATTAAGTTTCCATGCCCACCAGGCAAGGTCAGCTAAGAGCTGCCCTCCGTTGAAACAAGAGGCGTGTTTTATTTATACCCAAACACTATTGCCCGAACCTTTTTCATTCCCCCAATTTCTGCCTTGACTGCCCACAACAAATATGGCGCTCGAGGCCACGCTCCGGAATTCCGGCTCGAAAAGGAGCCCTCTAGGACTCGAAATCTGTAGCTTTGCTCCGTCTCGCGCCGGGGCCGGCTCCCTGAGCGGCTCGGGAGTGCGCAGGCGCGGGCGACCATTTTGAAAGGCGGCGTAGAGCGGGCGGAGGTGAGTGGCCGCGAAGGGGGTCTCTCTCTTCGGGGCGGACGCCGCCGGGTCGGAGCCCCTCGCGGGGCCGGGGGGTGGGGCGGGGGTGGTCTCGGCCGCCGGTGGGTGCTCCTCCGCCGGCTGTCTCCGCGGGACTGTCGCCTTTCTCCCGGGCCCGGCTGGGAGGATGACTGTGCAGCTCCGGGAAGGAGGTTCTGGGGAAATGACGGATGGATGGATGGATTGATAGGCAGGCAGGTGCATCGATAGGTAGACCGGGGTGGGGGGGTAGGTAGGTAGGCAGCGTAATAGGTGGGGGCGGGTCGGTGGATAATGGCAGGGAGTTGAAGGGGGTGGGTGGATGGACAGACAGACAAATGGGGCTATTGCACAAAAAAGTATAACAATTAACGGGCTGGATGGATGAGGAGGTGGGTAGGCAGGTAGGTGGATGAGTAAGCAGGTAGGAAGATGGCTGGAGTGGTGGCTGGAAGGAAGAGGAGGGAGGGAGGAAGATCGGAAGGAAAGGAAAGATACATAGGAAAGAAAGAAAGAAGGAGACAACAGGAAGGAAGGAAGGAAGGAGAAAGAGAGAGAGAGAGATGCATAGGAAAGGAAGAAGGAAGGGAGATTTGTGGGGTATCCTGGAGGAGTCTAGTTGAATGCATGGGAAAGTGAATAGGTCATCCAGCTCTTTTTGTGTCTAAGGCAGGACTCGAACTCATGGTTGCTGGGTTTCTAGCCCAAGGCTCCTGTCACTTTTTATTAAAGGCCCAGACTCATCCTGTATTCCTAGCCATTTGCTGATGATGGCAATACTCTAGAAACATTGAGAAAGTGCTTCTAGTTTTGCTTTCACAATTCACAAGTTAGTTTTCAATGGAAGCCTTTAAGCAAAATAAAATATCTTTTAGTTACTCTACTAGCTTAGTAGCATTTGCGGGCAAATGATGAATCTTTGCTCCCCTAATATGATTCTTTTAACATCTTTTCTTCCAGGGGCCAGCTTTTCTTATTATCCCAGCACAGTTATATTGCTGTCAAATTTCTAATCCATGCATAATTCAGGTTTTTTTTTCTCTTTCACAGTGTAGTAGTCCAACCCAGAAGCACCATGGTGAGTTTCTGCATCCCGGTTTCATAAACATTAGGTTATGTAAATCATAAATGTTAGGCTGTGTGTAACAGAGTAGCTACTGTAGTCTTGTCCATTCATTTTCAGAAATCCAGTTTATACTGAAGTTATTAAACATGGTCCCCCTTTTATAACAATTCCACCTGCCTAAAGCAGTGTTTCGCAACCTTGGCAGCCCGAAGATGTATGGACTTCAACTCCCAGAATTCCCCTGCCTTGAGAATAGCATTTCATACATCGTATTACCTGCCCTTCCGTTTTGGGAGGAAAAAGTAAACTCTGCTTCTCAGTCACTACTTTGGGCTCCCGATGAGTTTGTATTTATTATTAAATTTATACGCTGCCCATCTTCCCAATAAGGCAGCTCTGGGCAGCTTATTCGAATTTGGGCTAATTTCATCTGGAATGCAATGGAGCGGGGCAAAACCTGACGGAGGGTTTGATGGCTGCCTTCAGTCCTTATTCCAAAGGTGCTCCTTACTATACCAGCGATTGGGAGTAATAAGATCACCCTTTTGTCATGGAGTGCTTTATTCATTAACAACACACACTTTTTCCTTGCAGTCTCGAAGATATGATTCCCGAACGACCATCTTTTCCCCCGAAGGTAATTTCGTGGCAAAAAGAGAAGCAGCAAGAACCAGATAGCCATGTAATCAGAGATGTCCTAAAATGGCTTTCAAATCTGTGATCCCCTGTCTAGGATTATGTCATAAGTAGCAAATATTTGGTTCTTAATTACCAAACAATAAATATTATATTATTTTGCATTAACCTTATTTTTTAAAAAGGAGAGTTGGGAACATATAATTTCATTCCCTTTTTTAGGATGACAGAGCTAGGTTTGAAGAGGATTGGGGGGGGGGACATAACTGTCTTCTGGTACTTGAGGAGCTATCTCGGAGAAGGGGAGGGGAATCAACCTATTCTCCAAAGCACCTGAAGGCAGGACAAGGGGTGGAAGCTTGTTAAAAAGAAATCCCATCTAGATGGAAGGAGAAATTTTCTGACATTGAGAACAATAAATGGGACAGCTTGGCTCTCAAGAGTTATGGGGCCTACATCACTGAAGCTTTTCAAAAATACACTGGACAGCTATTTGACCAGGATGGTATAAGGTCTCCTGCCATGAGCAGGGGTTTGGACTAGAACAGGGGTCCCCAACCCCCGGTCTGTGTACCAGTAGCAGGCTGCAGCATGCCAGCAACTGGTCCGCATAAACAAGCAAAGCCCCATCTGTGGGGTGCAGGCAGCACACAAACCCATGCACTCTCGGGTCTGCAGAAAAACGTTTCTCCATGGAACCGGTCCCTGGTGCCCAAAAGGTTGGGGACCTCTGGACTAGAAGACCTTCAAGCTTCTTATCCAGCCCTATAATTTTATGTTTGTTTGTTTTTTTGAGCCTAACCATCATACAAAACGATTGGCTTAAGTATCCTTCCTTCTAGCCTAACCATCATACAAAACGATTGGCTTAAGTATCCTGATACTTCAGTAAAAGATGGTGGCCTCAAATTTAACACCACTCTTCATGGTCTTCTCTTAGGCCGTCTGTATCAAGTGGAATATGCAATGGAAGCCATCGGACATGCTGGGACCTGCTTAGGAATTCTTGCCAACGACGGAGTCCTGCTAGCAGCAGAAAGACGGAATATCCACAAGCTTCTGGATGAAGTCTTTTTTTCAGAGAAAATATATAAACTCAACCAGTGAGTGAGATACTGGAGGAATTTATCTTTTTTTTTATCTGCATGCTTCATAAACCCTCTCCTTGAAGTCAGGCTCTTGGATATCTGCTGGAACTTAAGATCATTGGCCTTCAACTCCCAGAATTCCCCAGCCAGCCTTCCTCAATGTAATGTCAGCCTCACCACCGGCACCTGTAGTCTATTGCTGTAAGGCCTTTGATAGTTGGCATGGCTGGCACAAACTGCAGAATAGACCACAAATCCCTCTGGTCTCACTCAGATCACTTGTATGTTTCAGAGATATGGCCTGCAGCGTGGCCGGCATAACTTCGGATGCCAACGTGCTCACCAACGAACTGCGATTGATTGCACAAAGGTACGAGGGTGGCCTGACTTTCTCAAGTTGGTGACAAGTCACAGGTGTACTTGGAAATTAAGGTTCATCAGGATGGCAAAACAGCTTAAATTTTTTAAAAAAACGTTTTATTAATTTTTTAACATAATCACCTTAATATTCGGTAAACTGTGTTGTCTGGGTTTACATTTAAGAAACATTCACTAACAGTTGATTTCTATAATCTATAATCCACATAATAGCTTTACTTGATTTCCTCTTTTTCCCATAATGTTCTCTTTTACCAACCTTAAGTAAATACAATTCTTGTTTTAATGAATGATGATTGAGTAGAAACGTTTTCTAATATTTCTACAGATAATAATCACATCAATATAATATTTTTCTATCTAGTCATTGTGGTTATCTCATCATAGATCCTGTTTACAGTTCTTGTTTACATTTGTTTTTCCCACAATGTTCAAAACATTCTTACTGGTTAAGATTTTCTCAAAGTTAATTACATTTAAATATTTAAGTCTATTTTTTCTCATGTAAGCCAACCCAATACTTTTAGCTTTCTTAAGGAATAAATAAGACTAAAAAAAGAAAAAAGAAGAATAAGAATATAAAAAATAAAAAGATAGTATGCTACTTAAAATCCCTATTTCCTATAAGCTAATACATATTTATTTCCAAAAAAAATTTGTTCTTTTTTACCATAATTAAAAATATATTTAAACTTTAAATATTCCATTTAATAAATCTAGTCCTCTAGTCTTTTAACTCTTACTCAAAAACAGCTTGAATTTTTATTTCGTCATTAAAGGCAAGAAGCCATCAGGAGGAAGCTTCTCTTTAAAATATTTTTAATTAAATGTGCACATTTAATTAACTAATTAATGTAAGGGAGGGTGGAATATATTCAGAATTGCGCAGGTGTTTCGAAGGCTCTGCAGCGTCTTCCATGTTAAGTGCCCACCAAAAACATTTTTCAGAAATTCAGAGGGCAGCCTTCCCAAAGAGCAGTTAAAGGAAAAAGAGAAAATCCAGATTATTATTTGAAGGAAAGGGGAGTTGGGTTGGCTTCTCAGAATTTCATCTGGCCTTTAAAGGCAACGTTTTGGATTTTGTGTCCCTCGTTTGCTAAGGCTGGATCTTTCTGTGCTGTATAACCATCCAAACTCGGCTTATGTTATAGCCTAGCTGCAACAGAACTGGGCATATTGCTAGAGACAAAGGAGAGATTGCTGAGGAAAATGAAACAAAGCAAGACTAGAGACTATCCTTAGTCTTATTCTGAAGAAAAAGAAGTCCTAAAGCTTGATTTTATTCATGATAAAGCTTAATGGCAGGGCTGTTCCTATCCCCATTAAAAGAGAAAAGGATTTCAAGTTCTGTTTTGTTTTCACAGTCTTATATTCAGTCTCTCTTAGAGTTCTCCAGAGGGCTTTCTTTCTTACTTACAGTTTCTGCATCCTTGACATATTTTTTGTATTTTCATATTTCAGATATCTGTTGCAGTATCAGGAGCCAATTCCTTGTGAACAGTTAGTAACAGCCCTATGTGATATCAAACAAGCCTATACACAGTTTGGAGGTAATGTTTGCAATTGTCAGATGAAATTAACTGTGACCGAAATTCCTGGCTCATGGAAAGAACAGCTGTAATTTTCTTGTGTGTTGATGGATGCTTTATTGAATCTAGAAAGCTAACAAGGTATGACAGCTCCATTTCTGTCTGATGAAGTTAAATCACTCGAGGGAACAGAATTCATTTCCTTTAAATTTGCCCCGAAACTCTGCTTGAAGGTTAGAAAAGACAATTTATTTTTAAGTTGTTGGGGTTTTTTTTGAAGAAGCTAATTCACAGATTTGGGTATAGCCAGTCTATTAATAAATAAATCACCCCCATCATCATCTGTACAGGTAATTCTTGACTTAACGGCCACAATTGAGCCCCAAATTTTTGTTGTTAAGCAGGACGTTTGTTAAATGAATTTTGCCCTTTCTTGCTACACTGGTTAAGGGAATCACTGCAGTTGTTAAGTCAGTAACACGGTTGTTAAGTGAATCTGGCTTCCCCCACTGACTTTGCTTAGCAGAAGGTCGCAAAAAGGGATCACATGACCCTGGGACACTGCAACCGTCAAAAGTACATGCCAGTTGCCAAACGTCCAGATTTTGATCACGTGACTGTGGGGAGGCTACAACGGTCACAAATCATTTTTTTCAGTGCTGTTGCAACTTGGAATGGTCACTAAACAAACTGTTGTAAGTCGAGGGCTACCTCTAGTATAATTTTACCCTTGGAAAGAACGTATTAGAATTTGCCTCATGGAGCAGTAATGCAGGACAGTCTGTTAAATCTTTCTTCTCGGCGAACGTCAGTGTTTTGCCCTTGGTAATGCATTGGCTTAATTTAAATCACCCGTGTCCTTATGGTTAACAGGAAAACGTCCTTTTGGTGTTTCACTACTTTACATTGGCTGGGATAAGCACTATGGTTTCCAGCTTTATCAGAGCGATCCTAGTGGGAATTACGGAGGTTGGAAAGCCACCTGCATTGGAAACAACAGCGCTGTAAGTTTATTTCGCTGTCTTTTCAAATTTTGAAACTGTTCATCTCCCCCACAGAGAGACTTTGTGGTCTTCAGTGTTCATGTTTTCTCCTGCATGTTTGAAAGCTTAAAGCAGGGGTCCCTAACCCCCAGGGGCCCCTAACCCCCAGGCTATGACCTCCCCACTACCAGGCCTTGAGCCTTTCAGAACCAGGCTGCGTAAGTGGAGGGCAAGTTCATGCCCGCATCCCCACAATGGAGCTGTGTCTGTGCTTGCTTGCCATACATATGGAACCATCCCTTCTCCTCCCCCCCCCCCCGTCCCGCTGGTCCGCAAAGCCAAAAAGTTTGGGGAACTCTGGCTTAAAGAACTTCTAACACTGTAATTGAAATTAGGTAAAAATTTAAAAACAGGATATGGATATGTATAAGTTAAAATATATTGATAAATGTCTTAACTGGTCAAATTATAATTAGCAATGTATTAATTTGAATGTGATATAATAATCAAGGGAAATAGAGAGGGAATTTTTGATGATGCCACCTGAGATATGTACGAAAGATATTGTTATTGGACTATTGATTACCCAGTCACCACGCTGCTTCCTTAATATTTGGATTTTTGTAAAACTGGAAAATTAATAAAACTTGTTGGTTTTTTTTAAAAAAAAGAACTTCTAACTTAGTAGGTAGAAAAATAATTGTGTGGAAGGGAAAAAACCAAGGCTATTAAGGGCAGGGATTTGGGGATCTGTAGATCCGGATTGTTTTACAGACTGGATTTGGGCAGGTTTCAGGCATTTTTTAACTAAGAAGGTCTTCCAAAGAGAAGTCTATTAACTTTAGATACGAAGTAAAGCCAATGTGCCTTTCCCTAAGCCCCCAGAAACTCCTAATGGATTTTAATATTGCTGTGGCTTACTTTACATCGTGCTTTTGTTCTTTCTATATTCTTGTGTTGGTTTTATTTTAAGCTGATGCTGGTGGACAGTTAAGATATTTATGGTTATTTTGATGAATGGAAGTATCGTACGTGTAGTTTGGAGTATCGGGCTTTGCTATTTTTATGTAGTTTTAGGATTGTAAGTTGCCCAGAGTCACTGGGCAGCTTTAAAAATTGAAGGAATGAGAGGATGGATGGATGGATGGATGGATGGATGGATGGATGGATGGATGGATCAGCAAGAATCAACTACAGTGCTTTTCTGTTCTTTAACAGGCAGCTGTATCAATGCTCAAACAAGATTACAAAGAGGGAGATATGACTTTGAAATCTGCACTTGCTTTAGCTGTCAAAGTCCTGAACAAAACTATGGACGTTAGTAAACTGTCAGCAGAGAAAGGTAAGCCTTGGATATGAGATCTTGGATATGAGTTTTGATATAATAATAATAATAATAATAATAATAATAATAATAATAATAATAATAATAATAATAATAATAATAATAATAATAATAATAATAATAATTTTTGATTTTGATTTTATTAAATTTATACCCCGCCCTTCTCCCGGAGGACTCAGGGCGGCTTACAGCCAGTTTAAAACAATGATACAATACAATACAAAATTTAAAAATGATTAAAAATAAATATTCAAATTTGGCCGCTTCTACTAAAAATTTGATTAAAACCAATTTAAAATACCCCTAGGCCAGTCCTGCCCGCTGAAATAACCAGGTCTTGAGGGCGCGGCGGAAGGAGGGGAGATCCGGAATCACCCGGATCTCTGGGGTTGGAAGGCACCTTGGAGGTCATCTAGTCCAACCCCCTGCTCAGCCAGGAAACCCTACACCATTTCAGACAAATGGCTGTCCAGTCTCTTCTTAAAAACTTCCAGTGTTGGAGCATTCACAGCTTCTGGAGGCAGGTTGTTCCACTCGTTAATTGTTCTAACTGTCAGGAAGTTTCTCCTTAGTTCTAGGTTGCTTCTCTCCTTGATTAGTTTTCATCCGTTGCTTCTCGTCCTGCCTTCAGGCGCCTTGGAGAATAGCTTGACCTCCTCCTCTTCTTTGTGGCAACCCCTGAGATATTGGAACACTGCTATCATGTCCCCCCTCGTCCTTCTCTTCGTTAAACTAGACATACCCAATTCCAGCAACCGTTCCTTATATGTTTTAGCCTCCATTTCCTTAGAGAGGTGCTGTTCCAGCTGTTAGAGTGTTGCTAGTTCCTGGTCTATTGTACTTACTTATTTAAAAGCCTGCTGAATTTTAGGATGGTGTAGTTAAAACAGTCCTGTTACCCCGAGTCTTTGGTAATTAGGGGTTTTGAATTGTCTTGAATTAGATTCTGAGATATGGATTGTGAATTTATATCTTATTTTAATTAGCCCTGTTGACTTTAGTAGGTAATTGCATTGTTTTATAAGAATAATAATATTTTTAAGTCATGTATTGCTACCTATAAAGCTCCTGAAGTCTTCAAATGGGGCATGGTAGAAATGTTTGCAATAAATCTGTTGGGCTATATCACCTCTCATAATGCCAAAGATAGTTTTCTATAATATTCTGGGTGCTGTGAAAAATTGCTTTGAAAATGTCAATTAGAAAACTAGTACAAGAGATTTTTAATAAGTTCTCTGAGGCCCACTTGGTTGGTATATTTTTTGATGCAATCAGACCTCATTCAGACATTAAACTTCCTTCCTTCCTTCCTTCCTTCCTTCCTTCCTTCCGTCCGTCCGTCCCATTTTCTTTTTCATCTTTTATGTTCCAGTTGAAATTGCCACCCTGACACGAGAGAATGGAAAGACGATAATAAGAGTTTTGAAGCAAAAAGAAGTAGAAGTATTGATAAAGAAACACGAACAAGAAGAAGCCAAAGCAGAGCGTGAAAAGAAAGAAAAAGAGCAGAAAGAAAAAGATAAATAAATCAAGTACCTCGAAGGAGGGTGTTTCCATAAACTGGCTCAATTTTCGAAGGGCTGTTTATTGAATCCGTTCCTTTATATCACTGAAACACATCACCTCTTTCCTCAGTGAACAGAAATCTCTTTGTCATTGTATCTTTTATATTACATAATAAAAAAAGTGAACAGTCTTGTCACAATACTAACAATATCCAAGTGTAAGTTACTTCTTCCNAACATCTTTTCTTCCAGGGGCCAGCTTTTCTTATTATCCCAGCACAGTTATATTGCTGTCAAATTTCTAATCCATGCATAATTCAGGTTTTTTTTTCTCTTTCACAGTGTAGTAGTCCAACCCAGAAGCACCATGGTGAGTTTCTGCATCCCGGTTTCATAAACATTAGGTTATGTAAATCATAAATGTTAGGCTGTGTATAACAGAGTAGCTACTGCAGTCTTGTCCATTCATTTTCAGAAATCCAGTTTATACTGAAGTTATTAAACATGGTCCCCCTTTTATAACAATTCCACCTGCCTAAAGCAGTGTTTCATAATCTCGGCAGCTCGAAGATGTATGGACTTCAACTCCCAGAATTCCCCTGCCTTGAGAATAGCATTTCATACATCGTATTATCTGCCCTTCCCTTTTTGGGGGAAAAAGTAAACTCTGCTTCTCAATCACTACTTTGGGCTCCCGATGAGTTTGTATTTATTATTAAATTTATACGTTGCCCATCTTCCCGATAAGGCAGCTCTGGGCAGCTTATTCGAATTTGGGCTAATTTCATCTGGAATGCAGTGGAGCAGGGCAAAACCTGAGGGAGGGTTTGATGGCTGCTGCCTTAAATCCTTATTCCAAAGTTGCTCCTTATTGTACCAGCGATTGGGAGTAATATGATCACCCTTTTGTCATGGAATGCTTTATTCATTAACAACACACACTTTTTCCTTGCAGTCTCGAAGATATGATTCCCGAACGACCATCTTTTCCCCTGAAGGTAATTACGTGGCAAAAAGAGAAGCAGCAAGAACCAGATAGCCATGTAATCAGAGATGTCCTAAAATGGCTTTCAAATCTGTGATCCCCTGTCTAGAATTATATCATAAGTAGCAAATATTTAGTTCTTAATTACCAAACAATAAATATTATATTATTTTGCATTAATCTTATTTTTTAAAAAGGAGAGTTGGGAATATATAATTTCATTCCCTTTTTTAGGATGACAGAGCTAGGTTTGAAGAGGATTGGGGGGGGGGGGACATAACTGTCTTCTGGTACTTGAGGAGCTATCTCGGAGAAGGGGAGGGGGAATCAACCTATTCTCCAAAGCACCTGAAGGCAGGACAAGAAGTAAGGGGTGGAAGCTTGTTAAAGAGAAATCCCATCTAGACGGAAGGAGAAATTTTCTGACATTGAGAACAATAAATGGGACAGCTTGGCTCTCAAGAGTTATGGGGGCTACATCACTGAAACTTTTCAAAAATACACTGGACAGCTATTTGACCAGGATGGTATAAGGTCTCCTGCCATGAGCAGGGGTTTGGACTAGAACAGGGGTCCCCAACCTCCGATCTGTGTACCAGTAGCAGGCTGCAGCATGCCAGCAACTGGTCCGCATAAACAAGCAAAGCCCCATCTGTGGGGTGCAGGCAGCACACAAACCCATGCACTCTCGGGTCTGCAGAAAAACTTTTCTCCACGGAACTGGTCCCTGGTGCCCAAAAGGTTGGGGACCTCTGGACTAGAAGACCTTCAAGCTTCTTATCCAGCCCTATGATTCTATGTTGTTGTTGTTTTTTGAGGACGTGCTTTTTCCTTCTAGCCTAACCATCATACAAAACGTTTGGCTTCAGTATCCTGATACTTCAGTAAAAGGTGGTGGCCTCAAATTTAACACCGCTCTTCATGGTCTTCTCCTAGGCCGTCTGTATCAAGTTGAATATGCAATGGAAGCCATCGGACACGCTGGGACCTGCTTAGGAATTCTTGCCAACGACGGAGTCCTGCTAGCAGCAGAAAGACGGAATATCCACAAGCTTCTGGATGAAGTCTTTTTTTCAGAGAAAATATATAAACTCAACCAGTGAGTGAGATACTAGATCTTTTTTTTTTATCTGCATGCTTCATAAACCCTCTCCTTGAAGTCAGGCTCTTGGATATCTGCTGGAACTTAAGATAATTGGCCTTCAACTCCCAGAATTCCCCAGCCAGCCTTCCCCAATGTAATGTCAGCCTCACCACCGGCACCTGTAGTCTATTGCTGTAAGGCCTTTGATAGTTGGCATGGCTGGCACAAACTGATGGCTGCAGAATAGACCACAAATCCCTCTGGTCTCACTCAGATCACTTGTATGTTTCAGAGATATGGCCTGCAGCGTGGCTGGCATAACTTCAGACGCCAACGTGCTCACCAACGAACTGCGATTGATTGCACAAAGGTACGAAGGCGGCCTGACTTTCTCAAGTTGGTGACAAGTCACAAGTGTACTTGGAAATTAAGGTTCATCAGGACGGCAAAACAGCTTGAATTTTTTTTAAATATGTTTTATTAATTTTTTAACATAATCACCTTAAGATTCGGTAAACAGTGTGTTGTCTGGGTTTACATTTAAGAAACATTCACTAACAGTTGATTTCTATAATCTATAATCCACATAATAGCTTTACTTGATTTCCTCTTTTTCCCATAATGTTCTCTTTTACCAACCTTAAGTAAATACAATTGTTTTAATGAATGATGATTGAGTAGAAAAGTTCTAATATTTCTACAGATAATAATCACATCAATATAATATTTTTCTATCTAGTCATTCTGGTTGTCTCATCATAGATCCTGTTTACAGTTCTTGTTTACATTTGTTTTTCCCACAATGTTCAAAACATTCTTACTGGTTAAGATTTTCTCAAAGTTAATTACATTTAAATATTTAAGTCTATTTTTTCTCATGTAAGCCAACCCAATACTTTTAGCTTTTTTAAGGAATAAATAAGACTAAAAAAGAAGAAGAAGAATATAAAAAATAAAAAGATAGTATGCTACTTAAAATCCCTATTTCCTATAAGCTAATACATATTTATTTCCGAAAAATTTTTGTTCTTTTTTACCATAATTAAAAATATATCTAAACTTTAAATATTCCATTTAATAAATCTAGTCCTCTAGTCTTTTAACTCTTATTCAAAAACAGCTTGAATTTTTATTTTGTCATTAAAGGCAAGAAGCCATCAGGAGGAAGCTTCTCTTTAAAATATTTTTAATTAAATGTGCACATTTAATTAACTAATTAATGTAAGGGAGGGTGGAATATATTCAAAATTGCGCAGGTGTTTCGAAGGCTCTGCAGCGTCTTCCATGTTAAATGCCCACCAAAAACATTTTTCAGAAATTCAGAGGGCAGCCTTCCCAAAGAGCAGTTAAAGGAAAAAGAGAAAATCCAGATTATTATTTGAAGGAAAGGGGAGTTGGGTTGGCTTCTCAGAATTTCATCTGGCCTTTAAAGGCAACGTTTTGGATTTTGTGTCCGTCGTTTGCTAAGGCTGGATCTTTCTGTGCTGTATAACCATCCAAACTCGGCTTATGTTATAGCCTAGCTGCAACAGAACTGGGCATATTGCTAGAGACAAAGGAGAGATTGCTGAGGAAAATGAAACAAAGCAAGACTAGAGACTATCCTTAGTCTTATTCTGAAGAAAAAGAAGTCCTAAAGCTTGATTTTATTCATGATAAAGCTTAATGGCAGGGCTGTTTCTATCCCCATTAAAAGAGAGAAGGATTTCAAGTTCTGTTTTGTTTTCACAGTCTTATATTCAGTCTCTCTTAGAGTTCTCCAGAGGGCTTTCTTTCTTACTTATAGTTTCTGCATCCTTGACATATTTTTTGTATTTTCATATTTCAGATATCTGTTGCAGTATCAGGAGCCAATTCCTTGTGAACAGTTAGTAACAGCCCTGTGTGATATCAAACAAGCCTATACACAGTTTGGAGGTAATGTTTGCAATTGTCAGATGAAATTAACTGTGACCGAAATTCCTGGCTCATGGAAAGAACAGCTGTAATTTTCTTGTGGTGTGTTGATGGATGCTTTATTGAATCTAGAAAGCTAACAAGATATGACAGCTCCATTTCTGTCTGATGAAGTTAAATCACTTGAGGGAACAGAATTCATTTCCTTTAAATTTGCCCCGAAACTCTGCTTGAAGGTTAGAAAAGACAATTTATTTTTAAGTTGTTGGGTTTTTTTTGAAGAAGCTAATTCACAGATTTGGGTATAGCCAATCTATTAATAAATAAATCACCCCCATCATCATCTGTACAGGTAATTCTTGACTTATGGCCACAATTGAGCCCCAATTTTTTGTTGTTAAGCAGGACGTTTGTTAAATGAATTTTGCCCTTTCTTGCTACATTGGTTAAGGGAATCACTGCAGTTGTTAAGTCAGTAACACGGTTGTTAAGTGAATCTGGCTTCCCCCACTGACTTTGCTTAGCAGAAGGTCGCAAAAAGGGATCACATGACCCCGGGACACTGCAACCGTCAAAAGTACATGCCAGTTGCCAAACGTCCAGATTTTTATCACGTGACTGTGGGGAGGCTGCAACGGTCACAAATCATTTTTTTCAGTGCTGTTGCAACTTGGAATGGTCACTAAACAAACTGTTGTAAGTCGAGGGCTACCTGTAGTATAATTTTACCCTTGGAAAGAACGTATTAGAATTTGCCTCATGGAGCAGTAATGCAGGACAGTCTGTTAAATCTTTCTTCTCGGCTAACGTCAGTGTTTTTCCCTTGGTAATGCATTGGCTTAATTTAAATCACCCGTGTCCTTATGGTTAACAGGAAAACGTCCTTTTGGTGTTTCACTACTTTACATTGGCTGGGATAAGCACTATGGTTTCCAGCTGTATCAGAGCGATCCTAGTGGGAATTACGGAGGTTGGAAAGCCACCTGCATTGGAAACAACAGCGCTGTAAGTTTATTTCGCTCATCTCCCCCACAGAGAGACTTTGTGGTCTTCAGTGTTCATGTTTGCTCCTGCATGTTTGAAAGCTTAAAGCAGGGGTCCCCAACCCCCAGGCTATGACCCCCCACTACCAGGCCTTGAGCCTTTCAGAACCAGGCTGCGTAAGTGGAGGGCAAGTTCATGCACGCATCCCCACAATGGAGCTGTGCGTGTGCTTGCTTGCCATACATATGGAACCATCCCTTCTCTCCCCCCCCCCCCCCGTCCCGCTGGTCCGCAAAACCAAAAAGTTTGGGGAACTCTGGCTTAAAGAACTTCTAACTTCTAACGCTGTAATTGAAATTAGGTAAAAATTTAAAACAGGATATGGATATGTATAAGTTAAAATATATTGATAAGTGTCTTAACTGATCGAATTATAATTAGCAATGTATTAATTTGAATGTGATATAACAGTGATGGCGAACCTTTTAGAGACCGAGTGCCCAAACTGCAACCCAAAACCTACTTATGCATCGTCAGATGCTGGGTGGGTGTGGCCCATTTGGTGGGCGTGGCTGCGGTGGTAACGGCAGACTGGGTGGGACTAAAAAGTTCAATCAATCAATTCCAACTTTGCAAGATTTTTTTTTCCCGCGAGAAGTTGAAATTGACTGATTGAACCTTTTTTTTTTTTTTTGCACATGGCGGTGGAGGCCTAAAGTGAAAAGGTTTTATAAAACCCAGCTGAAGGCCTAGGACTGGGGCGACGGCGCGCCTGCCCACAAAGAGGGCTCTGAGTGCCACCTCTGGCACCCGTGCCATAGGTTCGCCACCACTGTGATATAATAATCAAGGGAAATAGAGAGGGAATTTTTGATGATGCCACCTGAGATATGTACGAAAGATATTGTTATTGGACTATTGATTACCCAATCACCACGCTGCTTCCTTAATATTTGGATTTTTGTAAAACTGGAAAATTAATAAAACTTGTTTGTTTGTTTGTTTTAAAAGAACTTCTAACTTAGTAGGTAGAAAAATAATTGTGTGGAAGGGAAAAAAACCAAGGCTGTTAAGGGCAGGGATTTTGGGATCTGTAGATCCGGATTGTTTTACAGACTGGATTTGGGCAGGTTTCAGGCATTTTTTAACTAAGAAAGTCTTCCAAAGAGAAGTCTATTAACTTTAGATACAAAGTAAAGCCAATGTGCCTTTCCCCAAGCCCTCAGAAACTCCTAATGGATTTTAATATTGCTGTGGCTTACTTTACATCGTGCTTTTGTTCTTTCTATATTCTTGTGTTGGTTTTATTTTAAGCTGATGCTGGTGGACAATTAAGATATTTATGGTTATTTTGATGAATGGAAGTATCGTACGTGTAGTTTGGAGTATCGGGCTTTGCTATTTTTATGTAGTTTTAGGATTGTAAGTTGCCTAGAGTCACTGGGCAGCTTTAAAAATTGAAGGAATGAGAGGATGGATGGATGGATGGATGGATGGATGGATGGATGGATCAGCAAGAATCAACTACAGTGCTTTTCTGTTCTTTAACAGGCAGCTGTATCAATGCTAAAACAGGATTACAAAGAGGGAGATATGACTTTGAAATCTGCACTTGCTTTAGCTGTCAAAGTCCTGAACAAAACTATGGACGTTAGTAAACTGTCAGCAGAGAAAGGTAAGCCTTGGATATGAGATCTTGGATATGAGTTTTGATAATAACAATAACAACAACAACAACAACAACAACAACAATAATAATAATAATAATAATAATAATAATAATAATAAAGTTGGAAGGGACCTTGGAGGTCATCGAGTCCAGCCCCCTGCTCAGGCAGGAAACCCTACACCATTTCAGACAAATGGCTGTCCAGTCTCTTCTTAAAAACTTCCAGTGTTGGAGCATTCACTGCTTCTGGAGGCAGGTTGTTCCATTGGTTAATTGTTCTAACTGTCAGGAAGTTTCTCCTTAGTTCTAGGTTGCTTCTCTCCTTGATCAGTTTCCATCCGTTGCTTCTCGTCCTGCCTTCAGGCGCCTTGGAGAATAGCTTGACTCCCTCTTCTTTGTGGCAGCCCCTGAGATACTGGAAGACTGCTATCCTGTCCCCCCTCGTCCTTCTCTTCATTAAACTAGACATGCCCAATTCCAGCAACCTTTCCTTATATTCTTTAGCCTCCAGTCCCCTAATCATCTTTGTTGCTCTTCTCTGTACTCTTTCTAGAGTCTATGAACCATAGGTTGACCTCCTCCTCTTCTTTGTGATAGCCCCTGAGATATTGGAACACTGCTATCATGTCCCCCCTCGTCCTTCTCTTCGTTAAACTAGACATACTGTTCCTTATATGTTTTAGCCTCCATTTCCTTAGAGAGTTGCTGTTCCAGCTGTTAGAGTGTTGCTAGTTCCTGGTCTATTGTACTTACTTATTTAAAAGCCTGCTGAATTTTAGGATGGTGTAGTTAAAACAGTCCTGTTACCCCGAGTCTTTGGTAATTAGGGGTTTTGAATTGTCTTGAATTAGATTTTGAGATATGGATTGTGAATTTATATCTTCTTGTTTTAATTAGCCCTGTTGACTTTAGTAGGTAATTGCATTGTTTTATAAGAATAATAATATTTTTAAGTCATGTTTTGCTACCTATAAAGTTCCTGAAGTCTTCAAATGGGGCATGGTAGAAATGTTTGCAATAAATCTGTTGGGCTATATCACCTCTCATAATGCCAGAGATAGTTTTCTATAATATTCTGGGTGCTGTGAAAAATTGCTTTGAAAATGTCAATTAGAAAACTAGTACAAGAGATTTTTAATAAGTTCTCTGAGGCCCACTTGGTTGGTATATTTTTTGATGCAGACCTTATTCAGACATTAAACTTCCTTCCTTCCTTCCTTCCTTCCTTCCTTCCTTCCTTCCTTCCTTCCTTCCCATTTTCTTTTTCATCTTTTATGTTCCAGTTGAAATTGCCACCCTGACACGAGAGAATGGAAAGACGATAATAAGAGTTTTGAAGCAAAAAGAAGTAGAAGTATTGATAAAGAAACACGAACAAGAAGAAGCCAAAGCAGAGCGTGAAAAGAAAGAAAAAGAGCAGAAAGAAAAAGATAAATAAATCAAGTACCTCAAAGGAGGGTGTTTCCATAAACTGGCTCAATTTTCGAAGGGCTGTTTATTGAATCCGTTCCTTTATATCACTGAAACACATCACCTCTTTCCTCAGTGAACAGAAATCTCTTTGTCATTGTATCTTTTATATTACATAATAAAAAAAGTGAACAGTCTTGTCACAATACTAACAATATCCAAGTGTAAGTTACTTCTTCCTTGCCTTCCCTCTGCGTTTGCTTGGGACACTCTCTGGCTGAAACCACAGGATGCTGCAGCGTACCAGATCTTGCTGATAGAAACATTTTCATGTTTTCTTTTATCTTATTATTGTGCTAAACTTGAGGTTCCGAGTGAAAATGAGGATTTACGCTTAGAAATGTGCACAGTGGCTTAAGGAGTTTTTGATGTTGCTGGAATATTTTTAATTACAGGCTTCGGGAGAACTTACTGACATGCAAAAAGGGGGGGGGAAGCCTGTGAAATAATACAATTTAGCACTTTGCCAGGCGCTTTTCAAGGCAGCTGCTGCACAATTGCAGCCGTGTCTGGATTGATAACAAGACGGTGTCCTGGGAAATCAGTGCTTAACATTATGCTGGTTAGGACTTTGGATTTTACCAGGATGAAAAGGGAAAAGGAGGCAAGGTACAGGGAGTCCTTGACTTATAACCACAATTGGGGACCGCAACTTTTGTTTCTAAGGAACGTGGCTGTTAAGTGAGTCATCTTTTCTCTCATGATCATTAAGATTGCTACAGTTGTTAAACGAGGCACATGGTCATTGAGCAAGTCTAGCTTTCTCCCTTCGCTTCAGTTATCAAAGTCAGCTGGGAAGGTTGCAAATGGCACACACAACTCCCAAGATGTGGCAACCACCATAACCCATGCAGATGGCCAAAGGCCTGAATTATGTGACTGCAGGGACACTGTGATGGTCATAAGTCTGAGGACCAGTTGCAAATCACTTTTTTCAGCACCCTCAAAGCACTAAACATTGTGCTCCATCTAGCCTCTCCCAAGTAAAATGCAAAACTTAAGCTCTCAACCCACCTAAAAAAGAGTAATTAGGGAAATAATTCATCAGTTTTATTTATTTATAAATACATCCATTTATTTATAAAAGTTTTTATTCCGCCATTTTTATTTTATAGATAACTGAGTTGCTACTGTATGTGTAGCTTTCTTTGACACTCCTCACAACAACCCTGTGAGGTAGGCTTACGAGTTTGACAGCTGTGGAGCAAAGTTTTGAGTTTGCTGAAACTTGGCCCTACCTACTTCAGGGCAGCACCTTCGCCAGTACAACGGAGGGAGCCTACAACTCCCATCAGCCCCTCGCTGAGAACGGAGCTGCGAGGCTGCTGGGAGTTGTAGGCCAATCCCAGCTGTGGCGAGCGGCGTCGCGGCTTTCCCGCCCTTTCTAGCCACGCCCCGGGGCGGGGCTCGGGCGGCTGAGCGGCGGCCGCCGGGCTTTCCCGGCTGAGGCGCGTCTGAGGAGAAGCGGCTCCGCGGTTCGCTCCGCGTCCAGCGGCCGCTTTCGCCGCTCGGGGCCATGGCCGAGGCTCCCCTCCTGCTCCTCCTCCTCTCCGCCAGCCACGGAGCCGCCGGAAACCGTTCTCTGGGTAAACGTGGAGACACGCGTGCAGCCCCGCGCTCGTGTGAATGCCTCAGCACCCAAGACGCGCGTCAGGCGCCTGGCCCGCTTAGTCCAAGAAGAACCGCGCAGGAGATGCTCGCGAAGGGGCAGTTATATCGGGGAAGTAGGGCCAGCCCGCCAGCCCGGGACTATCCGTCCAAATTAATAGGAATTTATATTGCGGGGGGGGGGCGAATAGGGTCCCAACTATTGCGCAGGAGTTTTGCTGCATGAAATAGAAACTCTAAAAGCAGCCTGTCTGTTGGCTGTGGGGGCTTTGCATGGGGGGGATGTTGGATATATTTATTAAAAGTGTTTATAAACTGCTTCCCCTCACGAAGCAACCCTGAGGTGGATGGGGGGGGGTCGAGGCAGGTGTGCATGAGCATGCAAATTCATTGCTGCAGGGAGGGGTTGGAGGGGAGAGTGCATGAGTGTGCAAATGCCTAGATTTGTATGTGCATAGATGTGAGAGATATATATCTTTTATCTGCCTGGCTATATATCTATCCATCCATCAGTTCATCCATCTATCTATCTATCTATCTATCTATCTATCTATCTATCTATCTATCTATCTATCTATCTATCTATCTATCTATCTATCTATCTATCTCTATCTATCTATCTATCTATCTATCTATCTTTATTTCTCTCGCTCTCTATGTCTGTCTGCCTTCTGTCTATCTCTCTCTCTCTCTCTACGCCTATCTGTTCATCCATACTTATATACATAGCTGCTGGATATGAGGGGGGCGGCAAATTTCATAATAAATAAGTAAAATAAAAAGATGTCTGTGTAGTACTATATACTGGCTGCTTTTTCCTATTTCCATTCTGGGTTTCTCTATTTGGAAAGCAACTTCTATTGTTATTTCCATGGGGCTGATGCCTCTGTAAGTGGGTTAGGGTGGGGGTGTATTATTACAGCCTTATTCTGCTGTCGTATTGCAGGATTACTGTCCTTATCCGATGACAAAAAATTGCAACCTGATCTGTCCAGCCTTTCCTAAGAGACACTGTAATCTGTTTTTGTAAGACTTTGTGTCTGCATCTGGAAGACTTTATCTAGAAGTGCAGATTCAAACATTAATAACTGCAGTGGTTCACTGAAGGGCAGGAAGGGTTTTGCTACAATCCAATGTGCTGCATTGGTGAGAAGGAAGAGGGGAAAAAACCCATATCTTGAAGGCAGGATTTAGCAAAGTGTTCATTCATTCATTCATGTATGCCCAGGATGAACAAAATACTTTTTTGTAAACCAAAAGAGGGTCTGATTCTTCTTCCTATTCTGTCCTTAGATAGACACCTGCCAACTGCTGCTCTTTCCAGTTTTTCAGAAGCCCTCGAAAGTTCATCTTTTCTCCCTTATTTTGCTGTGGCTGAATGGTTAAGACTGCAGAGACATATTTTTGTCTTGGGGAGACAGATATTTTCAACCTGACTTGAAGGAGGGTTGAAGGTTTAGATATTATTTTTGTAACTCTGGATGTGTAGAATAGAAGTACAAGTTAGCAGAATGTCTTTAAGAGCTTTTCTCTGTATGTAATGAAAAGGATTTTTGATAGATCCAGGTTAAACAGATGTGCAGTTCGTGGTTTTTGTTTTTTGTTTTTTTCAGAAGAAACAGAATGTCAATGCAGTACTTTTTCAAGAATGTACACTTGGTTATTCCCATTCTGGATACCTGCAATTTCATTGCCTTCTTCTAATATTCTATGGCCATTGTTTTTCTCACTAAAACGGTTCCTTTGATACATTGAAGGCAAGAAACAATTTTATTCAAATAAAATGTTCCCAGGTATGGTGTTTAAATGTGTTTGAACTGACATGTAGTAAAAATAGAAATCCTATAGGTGTTTTGAGTCCTAATAGCTGCAAGGGGGATTCTTCAGTCATCTTCCTTCTGTGATAGATGGTATAGGAAAAAAACTAATCTGAACCATTTCTTTTAGATTGTGAAGTAAAACAATTTGTGGTACAGCTAGAGAACATCCAAGCTTAATCTAATGACTCAATTACTGCCATGATGGCTACACCATTGGAAGACCTGAAGGACCAGGTTGGGGACAGATTCTTTTGGAGAAAATCCATCTCTTGTGCTTGCTAAGAGGCAATCCCAACTTAATTGCACATAATCAGTTTTTAAAAATACAACCCAAGCAAATGGTGAATTGTAATAGAATTATTTCTAAATGCAGTAATCAGGAAACATATTTTGTGAACTGGACAGCTGCCTTCTGTAATCAGAACAAGTTTTGTTCTTTTGAACAGTTTGAATCACTGTTTCCTCACTGAGATTAAAAAAAATAGTTTTATATTACTACAATTAATGGAACCTTTGTGTTTCATCAGCTGAAAGCATAGTCTTAGGTGCCAGGACCCAAGTCCCTGTTTAGCCACAGAATAGGGATGGCAGGATTTTCTCTGCTTCAGTAGCCAGAAAATAGGGCTGTTCAAATCTTCCAGAAGAGGCACTCTGCAATGCATGAACCACATCTTTTCACGGAGTTGCTGCTTCAGAATTGCTGTTAGCTATCTTCTGCACGTGTGTAGCGATTTTATTTCATTTTTTTTTTCAGCAAAAGAAGTTGACTGGGCAGTTTTAAATGATTTGCATATCCCTAGAAGTTAATTATCAACAGACATCATCTAATGAGTCTGAGAATAGCATTTTATACATTAAAGTGCCAGAATAAGTATTGAAGTAAAATATGGGCGATTCAGCATGCTAGTAAATTCGAAATGGTTTCTCTGTTCTTCATTAAACAATTTTAAAGTTTCTTTGAATTGTTCTATTTTAAAATATGAGCTCACAGGCTAAGTTTAGAATGGAGTTCTAAGCATATTACATGCAAATCCTACTAAAATACATTTTTAGCTAAATATAAATAGGATTAAGTTTCATAATATTTAAGGTACAAAAATACAGTACTGGATAATAAAAGTAACAATATTTTAAATACCACTCAGAATGTTAAGCAGTACAATTTATTAGCTTTGGGAGCACTTGTACGCATAAATATCCCCTTTCTATTCCTTGTAATATTTTCAATAGGATAGAGAAAGCAATGACTATGTCATTTTTAGTTCCCCAGAAATGAACTTTCATATAATATGTGAAATATGTTGGCAATTGCTGTGAAAACAAATTAAGGTTTTTTTAAGTAGAAGAAGGGCAATACAGTGTTATTGATACTGAAAATTACTGTTCAATACCATCCCAAATGAAATCTAACAGCCTACAATACTTTCAGCATGGAGCCTGAAGGCTCTGCCTGATTTACATATCTATTTACATAAATTGTCAATTTGTATTCAAACCAATAAATCTATAGACTAATCAAACTATAAATAAGTAGAAAACTCATGCTTCCATAATTTTTGCTTTTTTCATCCTTAACTCTTCATCTTCGATCTACCACTGGCTTCTGGGATGGTAACTTAAACATAATACTGTTTCCTCTCCTGTAAAACATAACTTGGAGATAGGTCTCTCAGTTATGTTTTACATTTTTAGTGGGTTACCATCCAATATTTTGTTGACAATGTCAAAAGCTAAATCTGCAGAATACCAATCTGTTCTTGTATTCCATGTATTTAAACAGAAGGGAACTGCGGCTTTCTGTTATGCTTAACCTTATGCCAAACTTCCTCTATTGTGATATGGGCAATTACATGAGTTAATATTAAATATTGTCTCTGGCATTTTTAAATATAAAACTTTATTATCATCCTTTGTGCAGGTACATCTGAACCTTCTTTTATTGCTAAAAGTGAAGACCGTTTATTTAAACATTTATTTGAAGACTATGAACGATGGGTTCGTCCAGTCGAGCACTTGAATGATACCATCAAAGTGAAATTTGGTCTTGCAATTTCCCAGTTGGTAGATGTGGTATGTTAGGAAATTGATACATTTTAAAATTTAATCAATCTGAAGACATATGTTGCCTGTTTGGTAGAGTTTTTGCCATGTTTCTGAAACATAATAAGGCCTTAATAATTATAAGATACTTTATCCTTAAGATGTAGATGAAATCGCTTGCACGTAGTAGTAATATGATTTCAGGGCAAGTGAAGACAGAAATCTCCACCCTAAATAACCACTTTATTTAATCAGAGGACATATTAAGTGTGATAGACAGACTACCAACATGGTTTACAATATCAGGTGAATATTTTTTAAAAAAACATGTACCTCTAAGTCTGTAAGACGTGAAAAAGATTCTGTGTCTTTTCTTTTAACTAATGTAAAAAATATTCCTACTAGTAATAGCAATGGTAACATTTTTGGTGCTCTGAGTATTTGGTGCCTTACAGCCATTGGATTGTTCCACTATTGTTGGAGAGCAGTCATCCCAGTGGGGAGGAGATCTCAAATGAGAAGTTAGGATGGACTCTAAGTAAAAACAATAGAGCAAGGTATGATACCTCCTCCCTCCAATGCCTTTGAGCCTTATCTAGCCTTTCACAGGCAAAAGCTGCCAGTCCAGGGAGATTCCTGTGGAATCTAGAACAATAAAGTAGCCTGTTTGAACTCTACAAGTGTGAGTTTGGTTGTTTGTGCCTGACAATTATTGGGGGAATGAAATTCAAGTGTCAGCTGCTTCTGCTATTTCATTATGCCTTCAAGGGGCACATTGGAAAGCAAGCACCTATTTAGGAGGGAGAAGCTACCAGAAGTCTTCCCAAGGTCCAGCTGAGATGCTGAAGCGCTATCTGGCTCTTACCTTCTAAAACCTTTGATTATATCTAATACGCTTTTCCTCTAATAGGATGAAAAAAACCAATTGATGACCACAAATGTTTGGCTGAAGCAGGTGAGTCCTTCTTGAAAATGTTTTGAGTGGGTTTCTTCATAATATCGGCGGATTGATGATTCATGCCCTTGGGTTGTATCAGCATGGAAGATACAGTGGAAAAAGATAGATCAGGATTCCCTATCGATCCTGAATGATTTACAGTAAATCGGCAAGGAATTTTAAGCAGAGAGATGGATCTTCCAGGAATATTAAAACCAGAAAACGTTCCTGTGTAAGTTTATCAAAAGTAACAAACAAAAACTACAAACAAATATGTTTTGAAGCAAGGTAGCCACTCCTCATAGTAACATAGTAAACATTTCAATTGTTGCTTTCGGAGCTGTTTCAGGTTCAAGATAAAATTGAAGATAAGTCTGTATTCCTTTGCAGGAATGGGTTGATGTAAAACTGAAGTGGGATCCTAAGGACTATGCTGGAATAACATCTATCCGTGTTCCTTCAGCTTCACTATGGATTCCAGACATTGTTTTATACGATAAGTAAGATTTCAGTTTTTAAAATATATTAAAAGGGCAGATCAGCCATATAGACTTGAGCCCAAGAAAATGCGGAAAACCAGGTTGAAAAGCCCTGGACAGGTAATGAAATAAAAGAGTTTGTTGTCTCCTTCAATCTCCCAATTTTCCAAGGAGAAAGACCCCCCATGATTGCAGAGAGTTCTTACCCAGAGGGAATTAAGAATCGGGAGCATTCCCCTTGATATCCTACCTTCACTTGTAGACTACTTTTCTTTCTGGAAAAAATGAACAAGAAGCAGCAGAAATGATGCTGTGCAGATTCCCAAGAGACTGCATTCAGAGCAGCAGTAGAAGATACAGTAATTGGATCCTCATTTGAGGAGCTCATGTAAAGAAGTGCAGCGCCTCATTAAGATATTTGGTTTTGTTTTT
This sequence comes from Protobothrops mucrosquamatus, assembly GCF_001527695.2. Lineage (NCBI taxonomy): Eukaryota > Metazoa > Chordata > Lepidosauria > Squamata > Viperidae > Protobothrops > Protobothrops mucrosquamatus. Next base: position 227,617 of record NW_015386318.1, on the reverse strand, counting down.
TACCTATTGGAGCAGAGAGTTTTTATAGAAGGGCGGGCATGTCTGCAAAAAAGATTCAGCCGTTCCTTTCAAAGAGGATCGTGTGACCATAATTCAAAATAAATTATCATGATAGTATTCATTAGCTCCTATCTGTTTGTTCAACATTAATAATTTTAATTGTGGCTGGACCATATCTTACAGGGGTCATCTAACTCAATTTTTTGCCTATAAAGGATTAAGCAGGGTTATACAATTTGGGGAAAAAATTGCACTGGAAAAAGTACACTTAGTTTTTTGTGAAAAACCATATCTTGTACCTTTCATAACCCTTTGCTGATATTCTTTCAGTGCAGATGGTCATTTTGAAGGGACATCTACAAAGGCCATAGTGAAACACGATGGCACTATTGTTTGGACCCCACCCGCGAACTTTAAAAGCTCTTGTACCATTGACGTCACTTACTTTCCATTTGACCTCCAGAACTGCTCCATGAAGTTTGGCTCGTGGACATATGATGGTTCTCAGGTGGATATAATGCTTGTGGATGAAGAAGTAGACAAAAGAGATTTCTTTGACAATGGAGAATGGGAAATAGTAACCGCAACGGGTATCAGAAGGAACAGAACTGACGGAAGCTGCTGGTACCCCTTTATTACCTACTCATTTATAATTAGGCGCTTGCCTCTCTTTTATACGCTCTTCCTCATTGTTCCATGCATAGGACTGTCTTTCTTAACCGTCCTTGTCTTCTATCTCCCTGCCTATGAAGGAGAGAAAATCTCTCTCTGCACTTCCGTTCTGGTCTCACTCACCGTCTTCCTTCTAGTTATAGAAGAAATTATCCCGTCTTCTTCTAAGGTCATACCACTGATTGGCGAGTACTTGGTCTTCACCATGATTTTTGTGACCTTATCTATAGTAATAACTGTCTTTGCTATTAATGTTCATCATCGATCCTCGTCGACGCACAATGCGATGGCACCGTGGGTCCGCAAAATATTTCTTCACAAACTTCCCAAACTGCTTTGTATGAGAAGTCACGTCGATAGGTACTCAGTACCAAAGGAAGAAGACACCACGGGCACCCAGGGATCTGAGGAACCTAGGAATACTTTAGAAGCAGCCTTAAATTCTGTCCGGTACATTATAAGACACATTGTCAAAGAGAATGAAGTACATGAGGTGTGTGTTCTAGTTGTGTTGCAATTCACTGGTTGAGTTGATCATCGGAAAGGGGAATACACAAAGTTATGCAGTAGAACCTTAATCTGGAGCCCTGGGTGTTCTCTGAGCTTGGTGGTTCGCTTGTGGACATTTCATTACCCAACTAGGTAGCATCATCGATGATGATGTTGACGGTGCTCTGATGGTGAACATCTCGCATTGATGAGGTAATCTTGTTGGCCCATGAAACGTCTGCAAGAAAATAATCTCAGAGTATCATAGACTCCACAGTTCAATCCTGAGCTACTGATACTCTCTTCTATGAGAACCTTAATCTGATGGTTTTTAGATGCTGTGCTGTTTTTGGATGTCTTTTGAGAGGAAGGGGAATCTTAGTTCTGCTGATGGAAACAATTCCTTTCGGGGGCAACTTACAACATCTAAATCACCAAAGAGCTTTTGTCGTATTTTACTATGATCTCAGTGATAGGTATCATATGAATAACTTGATCTATTGTTTTGGATCAAGATAGTGAAAACTTTGGATCAATAACATGCAAAAAAAGATAAAGATACAATTTCTATCTCTGACACATGTTTGTCCATGACCCATTTTTTTCCAGTTTGTGTATAAAGTATGATTCAAGCCTAAAAATAGCCTTAATAAGCACAGGTATTTTAAAATATACTGAGAATTTTTCATTCCCTGATGAAATTCAGTTTTAGTAATTAATATTATTCAGTAATAAGTAAAACCTACAGTAGGGAATACCTATTATAAAGATGGTTTATTTACTTCTGATTTGAATCCTATTTATTATGTTGTGGCTTTTATATAGATACATTGTTGCCTCTGCCTGCTTTGTTATTTTCTAGGACTAAACTCGGATACTGGTAGATCCGAATGCTTAAGGAAAGTTACTGACTTTTTTTCTTCTTTTTTTTTAGGTTGTGGAGGACTGGCAATTTATAGCTCAGGTGCTTGATCGTGTGTTCCTATGGCTGTTCTTTCTGGTTGCAGTTACTGGATCCCTGACGTTGTTTCTTCCTGTAATTCATAAATGGGCAAGCACAATAGTACCAGTCAATGCTGGGATTGTTAATAAATAAACGTGTGAGCAGGGGCAGAATTTTAACAGTGCTTCTAGGGATGCTAATTCCTAGATATCCTAAACTAATAATGAAATGTCTGAGAATGCAAGTGGGAGGGAAAAATTAATGGTGATATTTAACCAGGAAAATTGTAAGATGGATGTTTTTCCCCTCTTAATTACAGCCTTCCTGGATTCCATCAGCATCCTAAGATTATTTGCAGAATATTATAGCAAAAATATTAACATGACACTTTAACATTTAAGGTGTTTAGGATGACCATCATCCAAGGTGTTTAGGATGACACTCATCCACTGCTGTGGCAGTGGATGAGTGTCAGGGCAGGGATCAGGTGCCCAGGCAATTGGTGGTTCTGGATCCAGAGACTGAGCACAGCAATGAAAAAGAGATTTTAAGTTTTATTATGAAGCAAACAAATTAAAAAACTTAACATAAAAAGCACACCTACCAAGCAAGATGATACTGAAATCTCTTAAAAGCTGTCAGGACCTCCTTAATAACAAGAGCACAGATGCCCCACAGCACCCAGTGCTAGGCTTTCTGCAGAAGCTCCCAACTTAAAAGCCAGGACTAGAGTTTTTGTTAAAAGCTGGCACCGTGGCTTCATTGCTCTGTTTCTGTAGTCACAAGGCTGCGAGACCTGACCTTGACCAGATGGCACATAACTCGAAAGTGAGATATTCACAGATTAAAAAGAAATCTTTGCGCTATGTGAAGATTCCACAGCCCCTCTTCGCCTTTATGCAATATTCAAAAGTTTAAAAAAAGCACATTTGCTCAGAATGAGCTCTGAACTTCTAGACCAGAGGTGTCCAATCTTGGCAACTTTTAAGACTCTGAACTTCAACTCCCAGAATTCCCCATCTAGCTAGCTGGGGAATTCTGGGAGCTGAAGTCCACAGGTTTTTAGATTGTACACCCCTGGTCTAGACTTTTCTTAATACGAAGGAATCTCTTCTTGAATCTCTTATACCTTGCACAATTGAATCTTCTTGAATCTCTTATACCTTGCACAATTGACCACCCATCTCCATCTTATGTGTATCATATTATGTGTTCTTTCCATACATCTTTACTGCTGCTATTCATGTACTTTATGCCCTATGTTAAATAAATACATTAATATGAAGGAGAAATGAAAATATGCCACTAAACTCCTCAAAATACAACAGTTTTCCTCATCGCCACTACAGAGGAATACAGTACATTTTAAATTTTTTTAGTCCTTTCATGTGACAGTTGAGTAATCCTTGTAGCAGATGAGGGCTCTCTGTCTCTTACTCTTAGCCTTTGATTCCTTAAACTGTCACTCAGAATTAAGCTCAGTTTGCCAAGGAACCGGATGGAGTGGGTTAGGGTGAAAAGGGTAAGGCAGAACAGAAAGTAATGAAATGCACAAGTACAACATGGAGTGTTTTGGAGTTCCTAATGCAATTTCCCTCCTATATAATCTCAATTTTTATTTCTTGTGATAACCGAAGGATCTGAAGTCTGCTAGCAATTTCTGTGATTGTAAGAAAGTAAAGACGTCCTAAAATCCAGCTCAACTCCCATGCAGTTTTCTTCGTAGCCTTACAGAAGCAATTCATTATTCCTTTCTTAGAAGATTTTGTTTGACTTCACAGTCTAACCCATTTGCTGAATAAGATGTGTTGATTACAGAAGTTGCCATGAAGTACCTGGGGCGTGCTCCTTTATACATTTTTCATTAGGGACAAATGCCTTCCATCTTCTGTGAAGAAAATCTGCTATATAAGTAGACCTCAAATTAGAATCAACAGTCAAATCATGGAATGAAAAATATGCTACAGGAAAGGTAGATAGATACAGTAAATATGATTTTAATATCATTTAAACAGACTTTTAAAACACACCTTTAGAGAGATGGTAGACAATTGGAAACCTTTTGGGTCAATTATACAATAGTTCAGAAATGAATGTTTGTGGTGATATGAGCTGGGGTACTTCGCTGTTCTAGTTGTATTTTGTGTATAGCTGTGAATTTTTAAAATATTTTTTTAAAAATCAGGTTTATTTTTAGATTTTAGAAATGTATATTGACTGCACTTTAAGGGTGATAATTATAGACAATAAATTAAATGTTGCATTTGGTACTTGCTGTTATTAAGTTTGTAAATCTGAGGGAAATTTTTAAATTATATAATGAATTTCATTCGGAAACCTTCAGTTGGAAAGTGGGTTAATTAAAGATTCCTTAATATTTCTCTGCGTTGCTTAGAGGTTTTCGTATCTTCCTCTCAGCCTTTTTAATAGAAGTAGCCGAGATTTGTTACTTTTAATGGAAAAATCATTCCTGGTCTTTTCGTTTGATTTAGCTGAAAACTAACTGCTTACTACCATCTTATTTGCATTTGTCTGCTGCAATGCCCCATGTTAATAAACAATTCTCCAAATCCTTATTAATGTTCCCTTTTCCTTCTAATTTGCTTCTCAAAGATTTTGAAGCCCTTGACCAAACTCTCAGTTTGACTTGGTAATGTAAAATGGATGTACGTATCGATAAAAGAGAATATTTGTAGTTCAGGGTTGAAATACGGGGTCAGGGCTGACATATAGTAATCCACTATATTTTATATACTAGTGGCTTGTCCTGTCAGTGCTGGTGGGAGAAGTCTTGGTGGTTCCTTGATTAGGCTATTTACTTTTGTCTGAGTTAACTACCCAACTAAGATGAGAGCAAACTCCACTCCCTTTTATCATGGATCATGTTATCTAGTTTGGTAATGAAACATCTGCAAGAAAACGTCCAAGCTCAGAAAGCACCAAGGACCCCACGGATGCACATATGCTTCCTTTGGTTTCTTCTACTTCTCTTCCACACAAAGAGAGCCTTTCTTCTGCTCTATCTGCTTTTTTAAAAAAAAATAAATTATTATGAATCTGGATGAGCTGGGAATTTGTACGGTTGGTTCCAGTTAACTCTTAATTTTTAAGAAATGGCCTTTTCGAGTTCACCTTGGAATGTGCATAAGTTCCTTTTGTTGTTCCTCTTGGCATAGCTGTGGCAAGTTGGTTTGCAAGGCCTCATCGTGAGGAAATTTTAATTGGTGCAAATGCTTTTGTATAACAAAGGTGATCTGTGGTGAGCATCCTTGGAATTTGGCTTGTATTAATCCAGTTATGCCTCCGATTCCAGTGATGCTAAATATTTCCAGCTTAGGCACTCAAGAAACTGTTAGGTCTATAGTTAGCTGGATCTGCTCGGTTTCCTCCCTTATATATTGGTACTGCTGCTGTCATTCCCTAGTCCTTGCAAGATAATTGTTATCTGATTTTAATATATAGCTTATTAAAATTGCAGGGATTTTTGTATTAATGAGATGGTCCTGACTCTCCTTGTCCAAACTTCTGCAGAATAAATTAGTACTATTTTAAGGCTTAATCTGAGAACCATAAAAATTCTCTCACTCTCAAAAGAGGAAAAGCCTAGACATGAAAATCCTTTAGTCTTATACAATAGCTCAGAATAATACAAATCAGTTGTTTTCACTTCTATATGTTCTTCTGTATCTTTATTTTGGAACTCAAAGAAGCGGAATTACAGTAAGTAGTTCAACATCAGTGTAATGTGTTTGGACACCCAAGAAGGAAAAAAAAAAGTCCTTTTTTGCTGTGTCACCTTGTTTAAACTTCATCTCTGATCAGCAGTGGTTGCAGGAACAATCCTGCTGTCCCCAAAATACACACCAGAATAAACACCCACAGGAAAATACGATCAATTACCATGGCAACGTATTTCCAGTCATCTTGAGTCTGGAAGAAATAAGCAAAAAAAATTATATCAATTTTTGAATAATCTATTTTGTGGGCCTGCTGTGCCTATTTCAAAGCCATTGGCACAGTTGTCTGCAGACAGTACAATAATTAGTTTCAAAAGAAGGCTTATGTGGAACATCTGCAGAAAGCAGATCCTCAGATCTTCTATCTCAAATCTAACTTGGGGGTCTGGGGGGGGGACTTAAATGAAAAATAATGACAAGTCTTTGGCTCCTGACTTTCTTCCTTGCCTAATTTGGTTATCTTTTTAACCCTGAGGATGCACTTGTTAAGTATGTGAAGGTGAACTATTCCATGGAAATTGAAAGGCATTAAAATTATGGATGAACCTGTTTCTGTGGAAGATAATTTGCAAAAATATTCCTCTTTGGTTTCAAACAAATATTCAGATCACTGTAAGCCAACTTGATCTCTAATCACAAGTTTTGGTGAATAGGTATCTCCCCTATTTCCTTTGTAAAAAAAAAATCAGTCTTTTCTACTATTGTTAAAGAAATAAAATATTGTGTGGTTGTTTTTGTTTTTCTTTTTGTACTGGTTTCTGTGTCTTAAGCACTGTGACCGTTCCATCTTGCAAGTCACAAATGGCACGTCTTTATTGCCTGCAGAAGATCCAATGAGCTGTTCTGTTTTTGGATACTTCCACAGGCACCTGGTAGAAAGTAGACATCGCCTGAGACTACACAAGATCGTGGTCAATCAGAGCAGATGCTACTTTGGTGAGATAGGGAAATGGCCAAAATGGAGATGGTGCAGTGCTATTCGTTGACACCACAGTTGTCCGATCTTGGCCATTTTAAGACTTACGGACTTCAATTCCCAAAATCCATCAGCCAGCATGGGAGTTGAAGTCCACAAGTCTTAAATTGGCCAAGGTTGGGCATCCCTGGTTTACAGTATGGCCTTGCCACCATGAAGCCCCCTCAGGTATGTTGTGTAAAGTGGGAATTAAAATACACCCATACCTCCTTGGCTTTATTCTGCAGTTTCATGGTTTCAGCAATGTATTTGATGCTGTCCATCACATCTCTCACTTCTGGCGATATAAATGAAGATGAAAACAAAGCATCCATGGATTCAGAACTGGAGCTCTGTGTCAGGTTGCCGGTCCCCTTCAAGTATGTTTTATGCTCATGCAGGCAACACGCATGTGTAAACCCTCGGCATGAGAAGCAGTCTTGACAGCACCTGCTGTCAGGTATACGGATGAAGTTCAAAGGCGACAGCTCTGCACTGGAAGAAGGCTTCACTTTCTCAGGTCTGCCCTCGTCTTCATTGCTGGGGGGCCGCGTCATGAACATGATGCGGGGGAGAAAGTTGAGGAAAACCATCTTCACCCACTCGGGCATGGTGTGCGTCCTGGGAGTTCTGTAGTGGACGTTAAGTACAAAGACGGTGATGACGATGGAGAGAGTGACAAACAACATGGTGAAGAGGAGGTACTCTCCAATCAACGGGATCACCAGTGACGTGGACGGAATGGTCTCCGTTATGACCAGGAGGAAAACCGTCAAGGACAAGAGGACCGATATGCACAGAGTTATTTTCTCACCACAGTCTGATGGAAGATAGAACACCAACACGGTCAAGAAGGAAATCAGAAGGCATGGGATGATCATGTTGACGGTATAAAACAAGGGCAGACGTCTCATGTACAAAGAGTAGGTGATGTCTGCGTAGAAGGCGTCGCAGCAGTTGTACTTGATGTCATGCTTATAGCCGGGGGCTTTGATAATGGCCCACTCCCCATTTTCCCAGTAATCCTTGAGGTTCATGGTGGAACCAACGAGGACTAAGTCGATCTGAGCTCTGTCGTAGGTCCAAGAGCCAAACTTCATGGTGCAGTTCTGGTAGTCGAAGGGAAAGTAGGTCACATCTATTTTACATGCGCTCTTAAATATGGCCGGAGGCATCCATGTGACGTTTCCAGTGTAATTGAGCAAGGCTTTTGTTTTGTCGTCCACCTGGAAGTCTCCAATTGCACTGTCAAACACATTTGAAATAACGGGTTGAGTGTAGAATATGTTCTGGCAATTGGAATCGGTTATAAAAGTGACTGAGCAACCTATCCTGGCAAAATGGAGGTGGGGAAGAAGGATCGTCAACTATAGCTCTTAGGCTCTGCTCCCATGACATGCAAGCATCAACTCAATGTTGGGCATGTCTACGGAGATTCTCAGTCATGGTTTAGTTGTCCCAAAGGTGCTTTAAAAAACAAAAAAAAGCAACTGGACATTTTCGCTTCTCATCCAAGAAGCTTCTTCAGTTCTGACAGCACCTTTGGGTCAATGCTGAGCAACACAGAACATAGCTCTCAAAAGTGTATTGACTGCAGCAGTCATGCCTATCACTCCCTATCTGGTGATTGGGAAAATACTACTAATGTAAATAAGTCATGCCTCCCCCCCTCTCTCCCTCTCATACACATAGACATGCACACATAGAGAGAAAGAGAGCCATGGTGGTGCAGTGGTTAGAATGCAGTATTGCAGGATAATTCAGCTCACTGCCAGCAGTTCGATCCTGACTGGCTGAAGGTTGACTCAGCCTTCCGTTCTTTCGAGATTGGTCAAATGAGGACCCAGATTGTTGGGGGGGGGCAAATATGCTGACTCTGTAAACTGCTTAGTGAGGGCTGTAAAAGCACTGTGAAGCGGTATATAAGTCTAAGTGCTCTTGTTATTTCTTGGGGAAAAAGGCTTCCCCAAATACTGAGATTTGACCCAGTAGTGTGTGTTCTGCTTGGAAAATGTTACAATCATCTCTCTGGGATAGTAACTAAGTAGAGTAGGTATGTTATGGGAAGAAAATTTAATCTAATTCTGTAATCTTACTTGTTATATAACACGATATCCGGCTTCCAGATCTTATTTGACGGCACTCGGACATACTGCACACCACCATAGTTCTCTGGATCCCATTTGAGTTTGTAATCGTTCCAAATCTGGTCAAAGAAAAATGTGAGATATTTCAGGTTGATCCAAAGAAGAAAGAGCCTTATAGCATCTTAAGGACAAGGAAGCATCCTACAGGGAGTCCTTGACTTAAATAGTTTGAAGTCATAATGGACCTGGAAAAAGTGGCTTATGACCCATCCTCAAAGTTACAACCGTTGTTCTACCCACCTCCCCCCACCTCCGAATTACAGTGCAGGCATTTGGCAACCAAAGGCATGGCCAGCTGGGGAATTCTGGGAGTTGAAGTCCCCATGTCTTCAAGTGGTTAAGGCTGAGAAACATTGTGCTAGCCACATCTTAGGAAGTGTGGACTTCACATCCCAGACTTCTTCAGTTCCAGCTTAAGACCATAAAAGCAGAGCTGGCAAAAAGCCAGGTGGTAGAATTTAAAAAATAAAATCCCCCAGCTAATGGTGGATAGAGAGCATGTTTGTTGCTTTTTACAGGCAGGAACATTTCTGCAAATCACTGCAGAGAAATGTGGGCCAACCACACTGGGATTTGCTCCTGGCAAGCGATACCCATCCCGTCCCGGATACTGCTTCAGAGAGCAGCTTGCAAATGCAATGCAATGCAATTCATTAAGAGTTTAGCAGTTCAGGAAGAGAATTAAAAACTTAGTAGACCTAAAATAGAGGGCCAGGTGGGCCTTTAAAAGAAGTGCATCCAATTGTGAACTCTCTCTCTCTCCCCCCCCCCCTGTAGTCTTTCTGCCTTCCCTGTGAGAGAGGCCAGAAGAAGCAGGTTTGATAGAGACGGGCTGCCTCTTGTTGAACCCCAAACAACTCTTTTCCTGTGATTCCCCTTTTCCACTGCCTGCGGAAAAACCAAGGCCAGTTTGACCTTCCAAGCAAGTGGGTGAGTGTGTTTGTGACTTTTCTCTCCAAAAATGGAATGCAAGCAGCCTCTTGTTTTACAAAAGACAAAGGAGACCCTCACTTCAGAGCAGGGATGTCCAACCTTGGCAACTTTAAGATCTGTGGACTTCAAAGCCAGCTGGGGAATTTTGGGAGTTGAAGTCCGCAAGTCTTAAAAGTTTCAAGGGGTGAGTAAGCTTGACAACTTCAAGACCTGTGGACTTCAGCTCCCAGAATTCCACAGCCAGCCAGGTTGTAAAAATCGGGTATGTGACATGATGCTTAATTTATTAGTACCGCTTTATAAAGTGTTAGTAAGACCACAACTCAAATTCTGCATCCAGTTTCGGTCACCACATTATAAAAAAGATGTTGAAACTTTGGGAAAAGTGCAGAGAAGAGCAACTAAGATGATTAAAGGCCTGGAGACTAGACTAAAACATATGAAGAACGGTTGCAGGAATTGGGTATGGCCAGTCTAGAGAAAAGAAGCGCTAGGGGGGACATGATAGCGGTCTTCCAGTATTTGAGGGGCTGCCACAAAGAAGAGAGGGTCAACTTATGTTCCAAAGCACCTGAAGGTAGAACAAGAAAGAACGGATGGAAACTAATCAAGGAGAAAAGCTGGAATTAAGGAGAAGCTTCCTAACAATGAGGATGTTGTGGATGCTTCATCACTGGAGATTTTTAAGAAGAAATTGGACAGCCACCTGTCTGAAATGGTATAGGGTCTCCTGCTTGAGCATGGGGTTAGACTAGAAGACCTCCAAGCTCTAATCTGATTCTGACTTATGACTGCTTAATGACAAATTTCCTGATCCCTATTGTGGTCCTAAGATTCCTGACCACTAGGCGTCAGCAGTGTATTAAAAGTGTCTAAAACTCTTGAATCCACTTCCAAGCCATCAATCTCAGGTATAACTCTTATTTATTTTAAAAACTGTTTAGATGTGCGTGTCTAAGTAAGTTACTGTGTGTTGCCCCCCCCCCAAAAAAGTTAAGAATCCTAACTCCTGAAAAGTTGAAATGTCCTTCTAACACAGCATTTCACTTTTTTCTTCTCCCCATATTTTTTTGTTCTTTACTTACATGTTTCAGCCATAAATTAGTCTCCATAATCTGGTTCACTTCGTCCTGAGAGAGAAAAAAATGCATGTACCATATTTAAAACCTAAATTATATAAAGCTCGGATGAGCATCTGATCTAAAACAGCCAGCAGTTAGTACTTGTATAAGACACTCTAGGAAATCGCACTGCTACAGATTAAACTGGGGGGGGAAATGGAAAATACTGAGGATGCTCAACCAGATTATTCTGAGATAAAAGGCTCTCCGGTTACTCACCACTTTGACCAGCTGTGACAAAGACACTTCGAACCACACCATGACGGGATCAGATACATTTTCAACAGGCCTGATGATTTTGTTATAATTGGCAAACAATTCGTTATACAGCCGGTGCTCGTTGTCAGAACAAAACATGCCTGGAAAACATACCACAAATTTTCCTTATACTGCTCTGAGTATTGAACCTGCTAAGAACTAGAATTGACTGCTAGGTCAGTTAGAGAAGCCTGCTCTTTGCCCCTATCTAAAAGCAATTCTATTGGCTTTTACACCAGTTATGAACCATACCTGGATGTAGGCTGGAGGGAGGGGGTGAAAACATACTTACATGTAGTCCTCGACTTACAACAGTTCATTTAGTGACTGTTTGAAGTTACAACAGCACTGAAAAAAGTGCCTTATGACTGTTTTTTTACACTTATAACAGTTGCCGCACCCTATGGTTGCACGTTCGAAATTTGGATGCTGAGCAACTGGCTCTTATTTTATGACGGTTGCAGTGTCCCTTTTGAGACCTTCTGACGAGCAAGGTCGATGGGGAAAGCCAGTTTCACTTAACGACCATGTTACAGCTGCAGTGATTCCCTTAACAGACTGTGGCAAGAAAGGTTGTAAAATGGGGCCAAACTCACTTAACAAGCGTCTCACTTAGCAACAGAAACTTTGGGCTCTGTTGTGGTTATAAGGACGACCTTATGTCACCTTTTAAAGCTAGAGGCTTTAACAGAGGGATAGAATCAAGATCACGTGAAGTATTAATACCACTTTACAAGGCCTTGGTAAGGCCACACTTGGAATCCTGCATCCAGTTTTGGTCACCACGATGTAAAAAAGATATTGAGACTCTAGAAAGAGTACAGAGAAGAGCAACAAAGATGATTAGGGGACTGGAGGCTAAAGCATATAAGGAACGGCTGGAATTGGGTATGTCTAGTTTAACAAAGAGAAGGACGAGAGGGGACA
>NW_015386318.1:209232-215335 GCF_001527695.2 Protobothrops mucrosquamatus | reverse complement strand
TTATTATTATTATTATTATTATTATTATTATTATTATTATTATTATTATTATTATTATTATTATTATTATTATTATTATTATCTTGGCTCATCCCTGGGCTCTGTTGTATGCACAAGCGTGGCCTTTGCAACAAAGCAATGATTTTCCCCTTCTGCTATGCAGAAAATCTTCTCTGGAGATGAATCAATTTGCCAGCCCAGCTCTTGTTCCCCACCGCCATTACCAAAATCTATCAGAGGGCAAACTGGGATCTAAGACAATGGCTCAGAGTTCATTATCCCGAAGGAATATGGTAGCATCTTTTCAGATTAATAGCTGCTGCTTTTTAATAAAATGTACATGTCTGAAAAAGTCCTTTCGGTCTTCTGATTTTTGGCTATTGTAGACTAACAAACTCGCTTCCTCCAATTATCCAGAAGGAGGGAGTGATCCAATTTAATTTCCTTAATGCCGATGTGGCAGGCACAGAAAGCACAATTTGCAACGTCTGTTTGAGAGATGGAATTAATGTGGACCTGCTTCTTGTGGGTTTGTTTGTGTGTTTTCTTTTTGCTCGCCCTGGTAAATTAAAACCTTGGGAAAAAAGCAACTTAATTTAAAAAAAAAACAAATCTAGGGAAAAACAGGCTTGTCTGGCAAAGGCACTTGTTTTATGTTAGGTAAATGGTCTTGATTTGGAATGGTACAACTTTATATTGGATCCATTTATCTCTAGTATTAGATTTTTTTTTCTTGCATGAATGGGGCTTGCTTTATTGCTTTAGTCGTCAAAAAATAAATTCGTAGTAATAAAACATTTTGTACTATGCATTCTTGCATTAACAGAAGGCCCTTGCTAGCTTATCATATGCGGAACGTAACCAGAGATGAAATGATATCTTGCCAATAGATTAAACATCTTTGTCTTATGTACATTTTCTCAAGCAGATAATAATCCATGAAATGATTTAAAGACTTCATCAGAATTGCAGATGGATAGAAAGATGATAAGTAGATAGATACGATAAATAGATAAAGATGAGAAAGAGCAATATAGAAAGATAGATATATAGAGATGATAAAGATGAGATAGATATAGATAGGGAGATAGATAGATAGATAGAGAGAGAGAGAGAGAGAGGGAGAGAGATATGCTAAAATATGCATTAATACATATTGAAATATTTAGTGGTTGTCCCTAAACCACACCCAAAGGGAATTCTGAATCAAAATCCTCTTGCAAACTAAGTTTGGGAAGGTTATAACTGGAAGAAATTCATTGAGGGGAAATGAGAAAACTAGGGCGAAAAGAAGAGAAAAAACAAAGCAAGCTGTGTTGGTTGAATAGGGTGCCCTTCTGGAAGGAGAGAGGGCAGCTGCTGTTGGGAAGTAGGAGCTGGAAAGCTCTTATACACGAACTGGGCTCCTCCTCAGTGCCTCAAAAGATTCTAGAGAAAAGCTTGCCCAGAGAAGTCTGAAATTCTGAAGAATTTGAGTCAGTGGTCTGATGGGAATTTATCTTCATCTAAAGCCACTTCTCCCGTTGCTCTGAGGACACAGCGTTTCTTCTTCTTCTTCTTCTTCTTGTGCCATATCCGTTATCGGACGTTGGCGATCATGTTGGCGATCCTGTTTTTATCAGCAGCCGCACGAAAAAGTGCTGCTGAGTTTTGTCCAAACCAGTCCCTGAGATTTTGAAGCCACGATGTTCTTCTTCTGCCTGGACCTCGTTGGCCTTCAATCTTTCCCTGGAGGATTAAATGGAGTATGCCGTATTTTTCTGGGTGTCGCATCACATGTCCGAAATATTCTAATTTTCGTTTTTTAATTGTTTTGATGATTTCCCTTGGCTTTCCCAGGTGGCTTATCACCTCCTCATTTCTGATCTTGTCAACCCAGCTTCTACATAACAGCCGCCTGTAAATCCACATTTCAAATGCTTCTAGTCTCTTCAGGTGGCCTTCTGTCAGAGACCAACTCTCTACTCCATAGAGAGCAAATAAGTTATTCAGGTTCAGATTTAGAATAGAGCTGGAAGGGACCTTGGAGGTCTTCTAGTCCAACCCCCTGCTCAGGCAGGAGACCCTATACCATCTCAGACAAGTGGCTGTCCAGTCTCTTCTTAAAAACCTCCAGTGATGGAGCACCCACAACTTCTGGAGGCAAGTGGTTCCACTGGTTAATTGTTCTCACTGTTAGGAAGTTTCTCCTTAATTCCAGGTCACTTCTCTCCTTGATTAGTTTCAAGGAGAGACTAATTATAACTATACCTGAAGACTGAAGAATTGTTTTGGGTGAATAGAATTTTCAGAGACTTTAAATAGCTCGATTTTTTTTTAATTCAGAAAGCTGTGTTAGGATAATTTGAAGCAGCTTCTTCTCAATAAATAATGCTTAAACTATAAATATAAAAATAACCACTTATATTTATTTGGATAAAGTTGAACACCTAACAGTGGCTAGGATGAAAGGGAAAAAAACCTATTATTTAAAACACCTTTAAAAATAATGTATTTAACTTATCCTTAATGTTATATGCTACTGATAAATGAGCCATCCTCTTTTCAGACATTTGAAATCCATGAACTTTTGCATTTTTTTATCTTACTTGGAAAAAAGAAAGTTGCAATGTTCTCTTTGCTAAAAAGGTATTAAATTCTGGGTCACTTTGTGTGTGTGTGTGTGTGTGTGTGTGTGTGTGTGTGTGTGTATACATATATATATTAAAATTCTTCAAAGACAACCCTCTTTTTTTTCATTTTTTTTTTATTTTTCACCATACACCATACACCAAAAACTACATAAACATAAATCTTTTTTTCTAACCCTCTTAAGGGGCAAAATAGTCTATTTTCTCTGATGCATAGAATTTTAACTTCAAGATATCTTTACTAATAGTCTCCAGGCACTCTTGTGAATATTAAATATTGTCTTTGGCATAAAATGCTTTTTCATACTTGCCTTGTTTTATCGTATCTGTATTTCTTTACCCACCGGGTGGAGCTGAGCATTTACTGGCCAGATGTAAACCTTTGGCTCCGTCCAAAGGGTAAAGAAATACAGGTATGATAAATAAATATATATATATATAAGGCAAATTAAGAGATTACAGTGTTATAAAAAGGGAGAATTTCTTTACCCAGCCAGTTTACCTGTTGGGTTTATTTGAACACTCACTGTTCACAGCAGCTATCTTATCCAATTGGACTTCCTAACCAACATATTGTTGCTGAAATTTAAAGCTTAGCAGAAACGGTTGCTGCATACTATCCCAATTCAATGTACAAAGCCAGTCCCTAAACATTCAGGAGAACTATAAACTCCGCTATCCAAGACAATAGGCAAAAGGGAAGAGAGAAACTCTGCACCACGTACTATACTAAAATGGTGCAAACCCCACGGTTACTGAAAAGGTGCCTCTGAGCTCTTGTGAAGGTCTTCCCATCTCCTGTTTGAACTCCACCCGAACCACACAAAAAGAAGGCAGAGGCAGAAAAATCTTTCTCACCTTTTAAGAAGAAGAAAAGGAAAAGCAATGCGATCAGCATGCCAGACCGCCTCGCCATGGCGTTCTGAATTTGCTACTCAGCCGTAAACCTTCCTGGAAACAAAGTCAGTTGGTGGCATTTTACCCACTGGGACTTTAACGAGGGAAGGAAGGAAAGAGGCATTCATTAGACACGGGCAACCGTCAGCACCCGGGAAGCAGACTTCTGAGTTTGCCAGCTCCTTCTCTCTCTTCTCTCTTTCTCTCTAATGACAGCCCTGCCCCTTTGCTGACAGCCCCCAGCGAGGGACGGGCGCTGGTTGCCCACACGGCTGCATGGGCAGAAAAGCAGAGGCTGACACCTGTACCGTAGAAGCTGGGTTAATTTGTCTCTTATCCATGCAGGGCAGGATTAAACCCATCCTCAGAATTTCATGCCAAAGTTTTCTCTGTTCTCCTATCCGCAAAAAATAAAATAAGTCTGATGAAATGAAAACAGGATAATGGAATTGTGGTTGCTGAGCTGGCTTGCCTTCAAATAAGATTTTTGGAGCAGATGCGGCTGGCAAACCCTGTTAATGAATTAGCTGATGCTGGACCCCGGGTGATGATGATGACTTATGGCTGGAACGTGGAGCTTGGGCCAGCCGGTCAAGCCCAGGAGCCAAACAGCCCCATGGGAGCAGTTCATGAAGTTGCTTTGTGGAAATAATTCATGGTGGGGGGGGGAGGTTGTGTAGTAGTGGGTGTGTTTAAAGCAGAGAAGTCAAGTCCCATTTTTTCTCTCTCTCTTAATAATAATAGTAATAAAGTTGGAAGGGACCTTGGAGGTCATCTAGTCCAACCCCCTGTTCAGGCAGGAAACCCTATACCATTTCAGACAAATGGCTGTCCAGTCTCTTCTTTAAAACTTTCAGTGTTGGAGCACTCACCGCTTCTGAAGGCAGGTTGTTCCACTGGTTAATTGTTCTAACTGTCAGGAAGTTTCTCCTTAGTTCTAGGTTGCTTCTCTCCTTGATCAGTTTCCATCCGTTGCTTCTTCTCCTGTCTTCAGGCGCTTTGGAGAATAGCTTGACTCCCTCTTCTCTGGGGTAGCCCCTGAGATACTGGAACACTGCTATCATGTCACCCCTGGTCCTTCTCTTCATTAAACTAGACATACCCAATTCCAGCAGTCGTTCCTCTTGATGAGAGGCACACTTGCAAGTCCTCCCAGAAAAGTCTTCGGGATGGTCTGAGGCCAACGCCCCGATAATGACGAGGATGCTATCCATTCACATCATGTCCAACCCTTGGCGATTCTGTGGGTCAGGTCACTCCACATCTTTCTTCTACAGGTAGTCCTCGACCTTACAGCCGCAATTGAGGCCAGAATTCATGTTGCTAAGTGAGACATTCGTTAAGTGAGTTTTGCCCCACTTTGCGGCTTTTCTTGCCGCAGTTGTCAAGCGACACCCTGCTTAGTAAGGCTGTTGTTAAGTGAATCTGGCTTCTCCATTGACTTTGCTTGCCAGAAGGCTACAAAAGGTGGTCACATGATCCCAGGACCATCATAAATATGAGTCAGTTGCCAAGTGTCTTTTGATCGCGTGACCCTGGGGATGCTGCAACCGTCATAAGCGTGAAAAACAGTCATGTTACTTTCTTCAGGGCTGTTGTAACTTTGAACGGCCACTAAACGAACTGTGGTAAATCGAGGGATACCTCTATTTCTTTGAGTTTTGTGAGGCTCTGTGTGGTGTCTGCTTTGATGATGTTCTTTGGCATCCTGGTTTCCTTTTACCGCTTACTCTTCCAAACAGAATTGCTTTCTCCAGTGAATTCCCCTGCATCCCAGGGCCAAAAATAAGTGAGACCCAGTTGTGTGATTTTGGTCACCCCAACAGGTGTTGTCCTGTCTGATAAATTGATTAAATACACAGAATAAGAAGCATTGATTGGACTTAGTTTACCCTTACATGTCCATGCAATAAATCCATGTGTTGCCTTTGTTGTTCCTCAGCCATTTTTTGAAGCGTGGGTCCTTCTATGTCAGCAAAATTGTAATGTGGTCTTTGGCCTTACAAAAAAAAATTTGTGACCCTCTTTTTTGAATGACCATCTCCAGCATTCTTAGTGACCTCTCTTAAGGCCGGTTCTGTGTATAAGAAAGATGCTTTGGTCCTTTGTCTGGGCTTTGTGAGACGGACTGAAAAGAGTTGTGTTGATTTTGGAGAATGAGAGTTAAGATTTGCGGGATGTTGCTTTACTTCTAACCTCCTCTTTTTAGGAAATGAATATTTTTGTTTATGTCAACCCCAGGCAGCTGAAATCCTTCATCACACACACCCCACCCCACATTTTTCAAAAGCAGAGCGTCTCTTTTTATTGTAGGTACTGGTTTTTTTTTCTTCTTCTTCCTTTGCAGATGTGAATAATTGATTTATCTGGTTCATCAAAGTTCATGATTTCATAATGCTTTTTATTTATTTATTTTTGAGAGCCTCGTATTCCATAGCTTTGTTTCCTACAAATCGGAGCCCAACAGCTGCTTTTAGGAAAAGGTATAGGGAGAACCTATCACAGATTTAAGTCACCTCAAGGTAGACCTTGAGCTAAAAGGGAATGTAAAGTTTGTGATTTGGTTCTCCTGCTAT
>NW_015386318.1:195561-209187 GCF_001527695.2 Protobothrops mucrosquamatus | reverse complement strand
TAACACCTCTCCTGCGCGAGCTGCACTGGCTGCCGGTGGCCTTCCGGGTGCGCTTCAAGGTGTTAGTAACAACCTTTAAAGCGCTCCATGGCAATGGACCTAGGTATTTGCAAGACCGCCTCCTACCAAACACCTCCCTTCGACCAGTCCGCTCCCACAGAGAGGGCCTCCTTAGAGTGCCGTCGGCCAGACAATGCCGACCCCCAGGGGGAGAGCCTTCTCTATAGCAGCTCCTGCCCTCTGGAATGACCTACCCCCCGACCTACGTACAGTTGCGGACCTGCGCCTTTTTCGCCGAGCCCTGAAGGCCCATCTATTCCGTGCGGCTGCCCTGGCGTAGCTTGATTATGTTTCAGTGGGGTTTTTTTTACGGGTGTGTTTTTAGAACAGGCCCGTTATTTAATTCGATTTTAAAACAAACTATTTATTACCATGGTTTTTAGTACCGCCTGTTCACCGCCCTGAGTCCCGCAAGGGAGATAGGGCGGTATATAAATTTAATAAATAAATAAATAAATAAAAATAAATAAATTCCAATTTTGCAAGATCTTTTTTTTTTCCTGTGAGTTGAAATTGATTGATTGCCATTTGTCTGAAATGGTATAGGGTTTCCTGCCTGAGCAGGGGGTTGGACTAGATGACCTCCAGGGTCCCTTCCAACTTTATTATTGTTATTGTTATTGTTGATTGATTGAACCATTTGGGTTTTTTGCACACGGCAGTGGAGGCCTAAAGCGAAAAGGTTTTATAAAACCCAGCTGAAGGCCTAGGACTGGGGCAACGGCGCACGCGCCCACAGAGAGGGCTCTGCGTGCCACCTCTGGCACGCGTGCCATAGGTTCGCCACCACGGCCTTAGAACTTACCTATTGTGATTTATAAGCCATGATGTTTGGATGATGAATGTGATACAGTTTTGTTAAACCACGAGTAAAAAACGCCCGTGGTTTAGTACAATATACAAGCCAAGCCTGAATGTGGAGGTCCTGC
This sequence comes from Protobothrops mucrosquamatus, assembly GCF_001527695.2. Taxonomy (NCBI): domain Eukaryota; kingdom Metazoa; phylum Chordata; class Lepidosauria; order Squamata; family Viperidae; genus Protobothrops; species Protobothrops mucrosquamatus. The sequence goes on along the minus strand of NW_015386318.1, from coordinate 208,198 downwards.
ATTGGGCCCTGATTTATAGATTGTCCTCAACGTACGACTATAGTTGGGATCACTAAGCTAAGCTTTGATAGTCAGAAGCTAGCTGGGAAGGTTGCAATGGTGATCACATGACCCTGGGACACAGCCACCATCATAAATACATGTTGTTTGCCAAGCACCCATATTTTGATCACATGAACTCGGGGACACTGTGATGGTTGTAAGTACGAGGATCAGTCATGTCTCTTTTTTCAGTGCTGCCCTAACTTGGAACAGTCACTAAACAAGTGGTCTTAACTCAAGGACTTCAAAGTGTTTCTTTGGGCCAATGATATATCGGCCAACAAAATAAATATTAAAAATGCTGCCAAGATAGTGCTGATTTCCAGACCTTCCTTATTCTGAAGCACCCCTCAATCGCTTTTACACTTAATAGCCTACAGACTCATTAATCAGAGCAGGTTAGGATTCCATTTTGCCCAATCTTGAATATAGGGTACTACGTAAGCATTGGGGAGGGAGGAAGTACGTATATATCTGTAGCATGATGCATGTACCAATTTTTAAAATGGAAAGAAAAAAAAGGAGCAACAGAAAGCGAAGTGACATAACAAAATCTTTCCCACACAAAATACTTAAGTAAAATACTCTTTTAATACACAATCCTTGGACATGTAATGCCATGTGATTACATGTTACAGGTTGCCTACCTCTTTCAACCTGCTCTGTGTAGATGGTCTTCTCAGTAACTGTGTTACATGGATTATTCATGTTTAACTGGGAAGGGGCAGTAAAAAAAAACAAACCAAGGTCTGTATAAATCTTCTTGAAATTGAAACTGTGGAACTCGGAACTTCCCATCCTGTGAACACGCAGTCTTTGGAGTTAGATTTAGCTCAGCTTATGGGCTCATGGCAGGCAGGTGGTTTTGAAAAAGGGGCTGCAGGAATAATCCAGTGGTTCCAAGCACACACACAAAGACAAATATCCAGAGGAACAGCCTGTCCACCACCATGGCCACATATTTCCAGTCTTCGATGACCTGGAAAAACAAACCAATTAAATATCTTTAATAAACTGTCCATTATGACATTATCTCTTGCTTTCATCCCAGCTCAGTTTTTTCAATAGTCTTCCATGGCTTCCTTCAAGAATCAGCCCCTGTAATAATGAATTGGGAAGATGAAGACTAAAAAAAAATGGATAGAAACAAATGCTTCAAATTCGCACAGAGAAGAAGGAAAGAGAGAGAAGAGGAGAGGAGAGGAGAGGAGAGGAGAGAAGAGAAGAGAAGAGAAGAGAAGAGAAGAGAAGAGAAGAGAAGAGAAGAGAAGAGAAGAGAAGAGAAGAGAAACCTTAATTTCCCCAATCCTTCAAAAAACTAATCAGGACTGAGCTTGCTAATTGTGTATTTCAGTTAAAAAAATGGATTCTTGGCATTTTTCTTCATACAACGTTTGTCAGTATTTTACAGTGAGAAGCTACCTCTTTTAATAACAAGAGTGACAAGTTAATAATGCAGCTGTTCCTACTAGAGAGAGGGAGGGTGAAGTTTTCAACCCTTTTATTCTCATATGGAAGAAACTGGGTTGTCTGGGTTTTTTTTTCCAGTAGGTCTTAGTTAGGAGTAAGGTAAGAACTAAGGAGAAATCTCCTGACAGTGAAAACAATTAATCAGTGGAACGGCTTCCCTTCAGAAGTTGTGGATACTCCATCACTGGAGTTTTTAAAGAAGAGACTGGACAACGATTTGTCCAGAATGGTATAGGGACTCCTGTTTGAACAGGGGGTTAGTCTAGACTCTAGAAGATCTCCAAGGTCCCTTCCAATCTTATTATTCTATGTTCCAAGAGTAAGCCTCCTCTGCCTCCCAAGAGGGCATGTTTGACAAGAATTCAGAAGAGCTCCCTTCTGCTAAGAGTTGATTTACTACAACTGGTTGTCAGAAATGCCCCTTGCAACCATCTCCATGGTAGCCGATCTGTCCAACAAGCAACCCAATACTCATCCCTCAAAACGAGTGATCGTGTCTTTATCTTCCTTCTGCACGAGAGAACAAGTATCTCAAGCTCCAGAGAGAAAGGAAATTCTAGGATTTTAGGAGGGGGAAGAGGAGGAGGAGGAGGCGACAGAGTGGTGTGTGTGTCACTTACACTCTCATTGTTATCCTCGCTCCTCATGTGGTCTGCTATGAAGCTGACTCCCTCAATTGCTTCTTGGACTTCAGGAGAAAACTTCACCGATGATCGTAACCTCAGGTCTTGATGGCTGCTGATGTGATCAGGGTTGTCCGTCAGCTTCACGTTGTATCTTTGGCCTGCTGCTGTGTTCACAAAGTAAGTGCAATCTTTGTATGTGCTGGAGAAATCGGAAGGAAAAGACTCCGCTTTGTTCTTCTTGCGGTTGCTCAACCGTTGACTTGCTGACTGGTTGTGTGGTCTCCTCATGAAGAGGAAGCTTGGCAGTCTCTGAAGGAAGACCACCTTGACCCACGGAGGCATCGCATGGGTGCTGGGAGACCTGTGGTGGACATTCAGCACGCAGACGCTGGTCACAATCGAGAACGTCACCAACACCATGGTGAACATCAGATACTTCCCAATCAGTGGAACGTCAAGGGAAGTTGGAGGGACGATTTTGGAAATCAGGAGCAGGAAAACGGTCAAAGCGAGCAGGACAGAGATGCACAGGGTTATCTTCTCTCCACAATCAGATGGCAGATAGAACACCAAGATGGCCAAGGATGTGATCAACACACAAGGTATGATGAGGTTGATGGTATAAAAAAGAGGCTTTCTTTTGATGATGAAGTCATAGGTCACATCCACGTAGTTTGGATCTAAAGGGTTTTCCGTTCTTCGTCCCGGGAGGGCCACAATGTCCCACTCCCCACTGGGGGTGAAGTCATCCATACTGGCCGAGCCAGTTTTCAAAATCATATCAATTTCAGAGTGGTCGTAAGTCCACGAGCGGAATTTGAGGGTGCAGTTTTGTTGGTCGAAGGGAAAATGCTTCACTTCAATCTTGCAGGCACTTTTGTAAATGGCTGGCGGCATCCATAAAGTGCTTCCGTTGTGCTGGACAATCACATTTGTGTAGACGGAGACTTCGTAGGTACCATCCGCACTAATGAAGCCCAAAAGCAAAAGCATAAAAAAAGAAAATACCATTTTTAGTTATTTCTTTAACAAAACTATGGGCTGCCACAATCCACATTGACTCGATAGCATGGAATATACCAGGGCTCTCCAAACATGGCCACTTTAAGACTTGTGGACTTCAACTCCCAGAATTCCCCAGCCAGCCAGCCCCAACCAGGCTAGAGAATTCTGGGAGTTGAAGCCCACAAGTCTTAAAGTTGCCAAGTTTGGAGACCCCCAGACTATATCATGGATTTTAACACGAGTTTATAGCTGGTGTGAGCCTTTTAATGTATTAATGCTCTCCTGACATCCATTTATAATTAAGCAATTAAAACAATTTAGGACTGAACACTTTCTCCCAGACTCACAATTCTGCAATCAACAAAGCGTTCCATTAGGAAGCAAAACTTGTTCCATTAGGAAGCAAAAAATGCCTAGTTTGTCCTAAGAATGATTGTCTTGAACGTTGATTGCAAACAGTATTTTTTTAAAAAAATAAATAAATCTCAAACTAACATTGGCCATAAAGTGGGAGAGGCACTCCATGCATAATCTTATCTTATGAAGAGACACACACTTACTTATTGTACAGCACAATGTCCGGGAGCCACACTTTCTTAGCCGGTATCCTGAGTTTCTGGATGCCTTCATATTCTGACGGTTTCCAAGCTAAGCGGTAATCGGTCCATTCCTTAAAAGAAGCACATACCAACATTTCAGTGACTGTCCCTGCTTTGCACAAAATTCAGAAAGGGTCTGGATGCACCTGACAAGTTCAAGGAAGACATCAGCTTTCAGAAACTGCAGCCCCCTTCCTCAAATGCACGCAGCATGACTGATGTGGGATTTAAGGACAGGGTTAAATGCCTCACCCTCTTGTAGTTAAATTCCATATCACTTGAGGCGTTTCATGCATGAGCTGAGTCACGGCAATTCATGAAAACCGAAGCCTTCCATTAAATTGTCAGGTTTAAAAGGTGCTATCAGTTGCCTTATTTCTAGACCAGGGCTTTTCAACCAGTGGGTACGGGTACCACCTGTGGTACATTGGCACCTGGCAGGTGGTACGCGACCATCCTAGAAAAGTGGTAGCGGGGGAGGGGAATGACCTGAACCGGTGGCAGCACCGCACAAGCCTGAGCGAGAGACGGCTGGAGCTGCAGGGCTGTCAGGGCTCAGCGGAAGCGCCAGGATCAGTGCCGCTTTCCAGCTGATCGGCGCTTCTTCGGGGCTGTCAGGGCTCAGCGGAAACGCCAGGATCAGCACCAGGCTCCAGCTGGAGCCCGGCGCTGATCCTGGCGCTTCTGCTGAGCCCAGAAGAAGCGCCGATCAGCTGGAATGTTGCAGCCTCTCCAGGGTCTTGTGATTTACATTCAGATGCTTGGCAACTGATTCCTATTTATGACGGTCACAGTGTCCCAGGGTCATGTGAAGTGACCAAAACCTGCTGCAAGCACCCAGCAGACGGGGGGGGGGGAATAAAACCAAAAAAACCCCACCCCACCCCCGCTGCCAATCCTCAACAGAAATGCTCACAACAATGAACACCTTGGACAGGAGGAAGAGCGCCACCAGGTGGGCAGGCAGGTGTCTTGCTCGGCTGTGGCTTGGGGGGCACTTTTTCAGTGCCATTGTAACTTCGAACAGTCACTAAGCAAACTGTTGTAAGTCAAGGACTATCTGTACTTCACTTTTTTCCTTTTTTTTTTTTTTTGGTCATCAAGTTTTTGACACCTTGCTAGGTGACTGGTGGTACTCGGGTGTTGCTATATCCTAAAAGTGGCACAATGGGTGAAAAAGTTGAAAAGCCCTGTTCTAGACTATCGCAGCTTTGGCTGGTGGAGGTACAAATTGCTAACAATTCTGGGCTGAGTTTTTCTGCTGATGGTAATGCTGGTTTGTTTTAATCATACCTACAGTACAAAACATAAAGTTACATTTGGCAAAAAGCTGACTCTTGATTAAAACATGAATTATATAGAGGGTAGCAGAACTTCCCAGCTCTCATGAAGTATCCTCATCTGGAATTGTCCGCTGCCAGAGAGGGAAACAAATCTCCACCACCATTTCCAGTTTGGAAGGTCCGTGGGATTCATTGAAACTCCTGGGAGTGAAATTTCAGATCTAGGGGTTCAGATGTAAGCTCTGTAAAAGATCACTCGCAAAGGGATGAATAGCAACTGAGAACAGCCATTTGTCTGAAATGATATGGGGTTTCCTGGATGAGCAGGGGGTTGGACTAGATGACCTCCAAGGTCCCTTCCAACTTTATTATTATTATTATTATTATTATTATTATTATTATTATTATTATTATTATTATTATTATTATTATTATTATTATTGATCATCGCATAGTCAGCCAGATGTTCAGACTGGATTTGGCATTTTTGTCTACCTATCGAGTCCTTCCCAAGGGCCTGGGATAGGCAGATGTGGATGTTTGATGTTATTGCAGATATCGTCGCAGGATGGAAGCAGTCCCTAGTAAGGCTGCCTTTTGCAATTGACTGATGGCAAATTTGTCAATGCCGATGATGTTCCAGTGGTGCTCCAGTTGTTTTGGGATTGCACCCAAGGCGCCTATTACTATTGATACTACCTTGCTTGTTTTTGCCATAGTCTTTCTATTTCTATTTGTAGGTCTTTGTATTTTGTTATCTTCTCCAGTTCTTTCTCGTGTATTCTGCTGTCTCCAGGCACTGTCACGTGCACTATCCAGACTTTATTATTATTATTATTATTATTATTATTATTATTATTATTATTATTATTATTATTATTATTATTATTACTACTACTACTACTACTACTACTACTACTACTACTACTACTATAGAATGTATATACTTCAGAGTTCTAAACAATATTAGAGATTCCCATAGAAATTTACCTGGTTGAGCCAAACATTGGTGGTCATGATCTGTTCCCGTTCATTCTGAAGGAGAAAAGAGACAGAAGTCACACACTATCAGACAGAGCTTAATTCTAGGGGATTTGGTAGAGCAGAGCAGGAAATGGAACATAGGTTTAAAAAATATATCCATTGCTGGAAGATAGAGTAATTGTAGACCAAGGTTTCTCAACCTTGGCAACTTGAAGATGTGTGGATGTCAATTCTCAGAATACTAGGAGTTGATGTCCAGATATTTTAAAGTTGCTAAGGTTAGAAACACTCTGCTAGACTCACAGTTTGGGATTATAGACGTGCAGTATCTCATTTTACCCCATCAGGCATGTATACACATACGACCACACTAAAACTCTGGAGCTCTTTTACAGATATATTTAAATACGCAGAACTATAAGTTGCAATGAATATTCCCTGAAATTTAAAAGCAGTACAGCAAATAAACTGGCCAACGGTGAAAAGTGATGGCTCAAGTGCTCTTTTTATTGATGCGTCCATCCTTTCATTTGCATTCCTTCCGTTCCTTGAAATTGAGCCTTTTGTTCTGGTTGTATTTATGATGGAAAAATTGTGTATGTGCATACACACACACACACACACACACAAAACATGCTGCTCTATGACTGTAATAAAGTCTTGCTACTATGACTTAGAGTTTGAAAGCACCCACCACATTGATAAGCTGGGCCAGAATAACCTCCAATTTTATCACAACTAACTGTGAAGAATTGAAAGCTGGGCGAATTAAGTTGTTGTAGCGTGAAACGTTGAGGAGATGGTTCATTAACTTCTCTTCAGCATCGGCCGTCTCACTTCCTGTAAAGTAGGAAAGAAAGAACCGGGTCACAGAAAGGAGGCAGAATCCTGTCCTTGATAAGCCCATCACAACCTGGGAAAAGATGATAACCTTCAACCCACGAGAGTCCTTCAGAAAGTTGGCCAACTCTTCATTGGCCAAAGATGATAATAACCAGCTGAGAAGGTGACAATTTCCTAAAACAACTCATAACTTTTCTTTTATGCTTCCCCTTATAACTGGAACTGTGTGCCAGAACATGTGTAGGCTATTCTTTTCTTTCTGGATTAGATCTAGAACTATGCAACTCAGTTGCAGAATATAGAATAACAAGAGTTAGAAGGGACCTGGGAGGTCTTCTAGTCCAACCCCATGCTCAAGCAGGAGACCCCATAACATTCTGGATGGCTGTCCAATCTCTTCTTGACGTGTGTCTTTTTTTCTGGTTTGGCATTGATCTTTTGGGTGTCCCCAGTCATTCTGGCTTATATCCATGGCTAATAGTTCCATCCATCATATGAGCTCTACTCATTGGGGTTAACAGACTGAGGGCAAACAATGGCTTGTGTTAAAAATACACCTAAAAAGACCTGGTGGGCTTAGGAAAGGTCAATTCAAAAGCAGATTTGAAAATCTCTTTGAACACTTCCGTTACCCTCCTCTCCTCTCCTCCGCTCTGTCCACTTAAGAGTGCTCCAAATTAATAAGCTCAAATTTTAAATGGGCAATGACCCATCCTATTCTAGTGTCTGGGGCAACTTTCCCCTTATTTTGTGGCTGCGATCCACTAGATGTCAGCAGATGGCCTGCACAAAGACATTTGTGAGGCCTATGTGTTTGTGTGCAGAAAACCGCTCTTTCTGTGTTTTCAAAAACTCATCGTTTCCCATTATTTTAAGAATCGTTTATCCTGACCAAATTAAACACTGAGCACTTGATGCGTTAAACAGTCAGATTGATAACTCATCCTTTTTACATGTTATTCCTAAAAACTGCTTCCCCCCCCTCTTGTCTCCATGAATAGATGTGACCAGTACAGTTTTTCACCTTGCCTATTAAATTATTTTACATTGGATCAAGAATACAGGCTGTCTGTGAAACCTCTGGAGAGCCCAAGTGGCTAGTTTTAAAAACAAACAAACAAACAAACAAATGGGGGGGGGGACAGAAGGAGAGGAATCCAAGTATGAGTGATTTAATAAACCACCCGCCAAACGATCTGGGCAACTTATGCGCTGTGACTCCAACAGCTGGTTTATTTCCTGCAGCAGTCCCACAGCCAACGTTCTTATCTAATAATTCAAGGGAAAAAAAGTCACATGTCAGAGAAAGCACTTTAAAGCGAGCACCACTTTGGAAATAAGGATTGATTTCTTTGCAGCGAAGCTGGCCAACAAACTTGCAGAGCCTTGCAATATCGCTCCGCTAAAAGGAGCCCATTCTTCTCTGTCCTCCAGGACTGGTTAATGCCAGGTTTCTGCAGATAATCAGGTGGATTGCATCACTTCGGGATGGCCTTGGAACACAAAACCCATCCTCCCCAGGCAGCAAATGCCCTGTCAGCTGGAAATGGATGGGAACTATAGTCCAAATATATCTGGAAGCCGCCCAGTGCAAGAAGGTCTGGTTCATCTTGACGTGACATCTCTACTTAGATCCCCGGGCTGTAACAAATATTTTGTACCAATTCTACATTCTGTCCCCAATTCTGTCTCGCCTCTTCCTTTCAGTTGCACAACTGGGGAACTGAAACGTTCGATTTCATTTTGGATCTTTTGCATTCTTTCCAGTCCCCGACTTTCTTTCCTCTTCTAGGTAACTTTTGTCTTTTTTTTTTTTTTTTGTCTAGGTAACTTTTGTCTGAAAGACACCCTTTTGAGCTTTTAGCTACTCCTAATAAAAACATTGCCTACTTACAGATTTTGGAATTTTGCCTTGAAGAACCGACCGACACAGTAATGATTGTCTTTTCTACTCCCACCCCCTCCCAGAAGTCTGTGTAGAATTTCAGTTTTTCTAACCCCAGTAAGTAAAAGGAAGGAGGTTGAAAATGTAGGCATCCCTTTCTCCTCTGTTATTGAACGCTATAGTTCTTCTCAAAATCCTCTGGAATATGCGACTTGCTCCTGACACCAAAACAAATTCTACACTCTAGGGCTCTCTAGACGTACAGCACAAATGCAGCATTTGAGACAAGTAACTTCTAATGGAAAAAAGAGCCCATGAATCTCGCCTTAACAACCAGAGAGAGAGGGGGGAGGATTGTAAATCCAAAAGTGGATGTCCCATTTTTTAATCTGGCCTCTGACCTTCTTCTTTCCACCCGTTCCTCTTGAAATGCTTCTTGTGAACGTCCAAAAAACGACCAGGTTGTAATAAATCAGGCGTAGCTTGGAAAATGGATTAACTATAGTAGAAAGAGTCTTTGTGAAAAAGCAGAGAAATAGACAGTGGACTTAACAGAGCACCCTCCCATTTCAGCCTGTTTGGAATTATTTCAGATAATGGTTATGGAATCACATTACCCGATTAATCAGTCTTTATTTGTCGGATGTACTGCCACTTAGTGCCCTGCTAATCAGTCTTTATGATGGTATCAGCAGGAGACGTAGCGAAGGAAGACTGTTTATGCCTTGGTCACGCTTCGGGTGCACGTATGCCTCTTTAAACCACTTTTTAAAAGCATCAATGGAAAGTCCAAAGAAAGGGCAGTCAGAATTTGGCCACAGTAAACCTCAAAATGGACGAAAACCGAACAGGTCTCCTGCAACATAAGTATTCTGTTCTGATTATTTCCATTGCTATCCACGCTCAAAGGAAACATCTTCACCAAAACCAATTTGGTTAAAATGTGACAGCAGACCCATCTTGCTGAAACCACAAAATGTGTCACAACGACATAGACTAACTTTTACACCTTGACACCCCCTCCACACACACACACACACGGACACTTTTTCAAGGAACAATTTTCCTAGCAAACGAGAGACTTATTTCAAGGAGGAGGAGGAAAATATGCAATGCTTGTAAAAAGTCTGCAAAGCTTTTTTTTTAAATTTTTACAGTACAGAAGGAGAAAGGTTACTCACCGTTAATAGAAAAGGAAAGCACAGCCAAGACAAAAAACGGGTTTGCATTCCTCATGGCAGTTAACAAACCGCACCCCCACCCCCCCAGAGTTAAAATACTGTTGCTCCAAAACACCGCAGTTGTGTGGAGAAGAGGCAGGAGTTGTGAGGGGCAGGACAGGCGTTAAGGAATCAAAGCGAAACAGGGCTGGGAAACAGCTCGGGAGCTGCAAAAGGTGTCTGTATAGGACCCAGTTGGTCTTCCAAGAAGGGGGTGGTGCTTCCTCTGGGGGCCCCTCCCTCTTTGCAGCTGTTTAAAGACAAGGCAATGGGGAAGAAGCACCAGTCTGGATCGATTCAGGATCAAAGGGACTCTCTTTAGGGGGCACCTGCCCCGGGCTGGCAAAATTTCCCAGGGACTCACGAGCATGTAAAGGGCTGAGTTCTAAAAGTGATGCGATGCAGATTTTGCAATGCCAGTGGAGGGAGGGGGGAAGGATGGCACAGCAGGTCTTAGATGAGCGAAGCCTGCGAGAGAACTTCATTGGAAAAGCATCAGCTCCCCTGTCAGAGTTCTGCTGATTATCTATCCTAGACTCCACAAATGGAACAGAGGCCAGGAGAACATAAGAAGTCCCTCTATGTTGGGATGAAAGAAGAGGAGTAAAGAATTTGCTTTTCAGGAGACAATCCCAGGTTTAGTTCTATCTTTGTTTGAAGCCTTCCCAAAACTACCAGATGAGGCTCCTGATTATTCCCCCCGATGTTCCTTAGTGTACACTTTCCCAAGTTCTTCAGTAGCGACTGAAAAGTTCTTGGAATTATAGTCCCTGCAGTAGAGGGCCGTGTTGAGTAAGGAAGATCTTTTACTACCACTTTGTTTCCCGAGTAAAGTTGAGCCTGGATTTTGAGAATGTCTCTGACCAGGTGCAAAACAACTCAACATATGAAAATGCAATGAAAGATGCACCATTGCGATTAAAAACGGCAAACAGTGTGTTAACCAGGCCTTCATAGAAACAAGGGACATTCAGTTGGGTCAAAGTAGAAGAAACTGAAGTCTAGGTTGGTTTCTCACTAGAAGCTCATGGGAAATTCATGGTCAAGACCCAAAAGACTCCACTGATGTTGGCCCTCGGGGATCAGCTGGGTGAAATCTCCAACTCTTAAGCTTGTGGTTGGTGATTTACTCTTTTCTTGCAATTCCAAATATACGTCCTCGGGAGTAAAGTCCCTTGGATCACTCCACCTTAGCAACATGACTTCAACTCCCAGAATTCCCCAGCCAAAAAGGAAAAAAGAAAAAGAAAAGGTTGGGCCAAAACAGTAACCCTCCTATCCCTTAACCAGGTAAACTTGCAAACTCTCGTTGGATATCTGGGAAAAAAAATGGTAGTGATAATATTAACTCAGAAATATTAACACCAAATTTAGTGAAGTGTTTAGGATGAAGCTTCTTGCTGCAGATCCAGCCTCTGCCATGGCAGCCTGCTTCTTTCCTGGTCTGGATCTGGATCCCTCCTTGGACTTTTGCCTATAACTGGTTCAGCAGAAGATTTTTGCTTAGAGCGCTTTGGATCTCAGCCCATTTCCAATGCACTGGATTTGGCACTGCAGTCAAATCCAGTGGGAGGGGGCGGGACACCTTCCGTGGTCTGGAAAGCAAGGACACGGCACCCTTACAAGACCCTGCCATTCCCATAAGTGCAGAGAGGATGGGAAATACCTTGGGGCAGTGGGAATTGTAGTCTTCTGGCAGTATCCACAGCCCCAAGGTATCCTACCTTATCGGAAGGATGTATTGATGCAATTATCCTATAAAAACGTATTTCATACATTGCTGCCTCTGTGTTTTCAGGATGAAGGTTGCCTAAGAAATATAAGAAAAACATTTCTAGCAGGACTACCAGATTTGTTCCCTATGCTATCCGTCTGGTAAACTCATTTTTCTCACCATATATACATATATATACAATCCAAACTAGATTGTCCTTTTTCTCTGTGTCATATATGTGTGTGTAAGTGTGTATATGTATGATGATGATGATGGTGGTGGTGGTGGTGGTGGTGGTGGTGACGATGTCATGTTTATGCAGTGTATACTGGAGGTGGTTATCCTTTGAGAGCTGTATGCAACGAAATCTCATTGTAATGTATCAATGTACATTTAAAGTGACAATGAAGTTATTATTCTATTATTCTATTCTATTCTATTCTATTCTACATTCTATTAATATGAAAAAAAGTTGTTTCTTACACATTAACAGGATGCAACTTTCCATTCCTGCGGTGCTACGGGAAATCTTCTGACTCTCCGCTATCACAACTGACTGGTTCAGAGAGCAGGAAACATAAATATGAAAAGTTCAATGCTCAGAGCTGAGATGGAGATTTCTCCTGCGCTCCAGGTGCTCAAGTTGAAGTCCAGGTAAGAAAGCAGAGCTGTCCTGCCATTAGCTCGCTCTTTAACTTTGGAAAGACATCAGTTCCACAAAACGTCTTTTACTTAGCCAGCCATATGAAGAACCATTATGCTTAGATGAATAGAATAGAATAGAATAGAATAGAATAGAATAGAATAGAATAGAATAGAATAGAATAGAATAGAAATTGGAATGAAAGAATAGAATAGAATAGAATAGAATAGAATAGAATAGAATAGAATAGAATAGAATAGAAATTGGAATGAAAGAATAGAATAGAATAGAATAGAATAGAATAGAATAGAATAGAATAGAAT
>NW_015386318.1:183298-195555 GCF_001527695.2 Protobothrops mucrosquamatus | reverse complement strand
TATTAAGCAGCCACCGCGCCTTTTAGAACCAAGATATGTTTTCCCCGGTACTGTAAATAGGTCTATCATGAGTCCATCCTAGGGCAAAGTTATAGGGACAATCTCATCTGTAAAGCAACTAAATCTGAGGCATTCTAGATCTGTGGGACCTCAACTGCCCTAATGTCCTAGCCAGCAAAGAAGGCCGGTAAAAAGGCCTTTGCAGTTATTTGTGAAGTTTCTTCATGCTTAGATACCATGAGAGAAACTTATTATACAAAGGTACTAAAAACCAATTTCTTGCTCAAGTGCAGTTGAAATGGCCGTGAAATTGGCATTGCTTCATGCGAATGCTTTCAGATATTGAAACACCATAGAATGGATGGATTGCCCACCTCCCTTTGGTGAGAACCTGATTGGTGGAGGAGAGCCAGTTTGGTGCAATGGTTAAGGTGCTGGTCCAGGAACTAGGAGACAATGAGTTCTAGTTCTGCCTTAGACATGAAATCTGGCTGGGTGTTTTTCGGCCATTAACCAGGAGATGGTGAGTTCTAGTCCTGTCTTAGGCATGAAAATCAGTGGGTAACTTTGGGCCAATCAACTCTCTCACCCCAACATACCTCTCAGGATTGTTAATGTAGAGAAAACAGGAGGAGGCAGGAGTATTAGGTATATCTGCTGCATTGAATTACTTATAAAATAATAAAGGCAGGATAAAAATCTAATAAATTTCTCAACTTTGGGCCTCTCTAAGCGATCCTTTTCTGAAAAAAGTAATACAAGAACTTAGCAACTTAACTAATCATTTTTTTCCAGGCAATTGCACCAACACATAAAACATGAGGCTATGGTATCAGTGAGACTGGAAGTCCTGGTGTAACTTAATTCATGAATACGAGAGGCATTTGTAACAAAAAATTGTTTTTACAGCTACCAGGGTTGCTGGCTATTTTTTATTTTTGTAGGACCCTTACTTGAGATGCTTCTGTCCAAGGTCCTGAAAGCCCAGATTAATTTGGCCACCTAGCCAAATAAGCTTCAAAGGATTCACATTGTGGGTTAAGTTCTCATTTGCTGAGCCATCATTTATGACTTAAATTGTCTGGGCTAAGCCCGCCTGCCAACTCATAGACTGTGGTGTCCAACTCCATAATCAGGGTTCTTGCCAACGAAGAGGCAACAAACAGTCTTGCAGCTGGGAGCTGAACTTTTTTTTTTTTTTAAATGAAGACAAGAGTATCAGAAGATGGGGGGGGGCATTGTTAGCTGTAAAATACCCATTTTTTTTTTTTAGAGGGAAAAGACTGGTCGATGTAAAAGAAAATTCACAGCTCCAGGAATTTAAGTGAAGTTAACGAATATGGGATGACCTGACTTGTCAGACCCACTTTTTTCTGCCTGAATACTCCCTTCTTATGGGGCCCAGGGGCATTTCTTGAAAGAAAGGTAGTGCTTTGTTAGCCTTTTTGTGTGTGTGCTTTTATTGCTCTTTTTTTTTAAGGAGAGAGAGAGGGGGGGGGGAGGAATCTCATGGGATCTAATCTAGATGGTGGGAATCTCAGATGCATGACGGAGACCTGTGAAGCAATGAAGAGACTTGATGGTTTTACTGATGGCCAGGATCAATCTACAGGTAGTTCTCGACTTACAACAGTTCATTTAGTTCAAAGTTATAACAGCAATGAAAAAAGTGACTTATGACCGTTATTCACAGTTACTCCTTTTGAAGCAGCCCCATGATCCTGGGATCAAAATTCAGATGCGTGGCAACCAGTTCATACTTATCCGAAGTGGTGGGATTCAGCCAGTTCGCAACACTTCGGCAGAACCGGTAGCTAATTTTTTGTTTTCCAGGTCCAGAATGGACTTCCGGAAGCGGCACCCATGCAGAGAACCGGTTGTTCACCTATTTGAATCCCACCACTGATCATTATTTATTTATTTATTTATTTATTTATTTATTCAATTTTTATCCTGCCCTTCTCCTTACGGACTCAGGGCGGCTGACAGCCTTATAAAACAGATACAACAATAAATACCCAATTTAAAACCAAATTAAAAAGAAATATTTACTATGGCCTATATAATTAAAATTTCTCTTAAAATTTCTCTATCTATCTATCTATCTATCTATCTATCTATCTATCTATCTATCTATCTATCTATCTATCTATCTATGTCTGCTATCTGGCTCTCTTTATCTTTATCTATGTATCATTTATCTATCTATCTGTGTGTGTGTCTGTCTGTCTCACTGCCTGCCCACCTTTTTGCCTATTGATCTATTTCTATCATCTATCTATCTATCTATCTATCATCTATCTATCTATCTATCTATCTATCTATCTATCTATCTATCTATCTATCTATCTATCTATCTATCTATCTATCTATCATCTGTCTGTCTGTCTATCATATCTATCTATCTATCTATCTATCTATCTATCTATCTATCTATCTATCTATCTATCTATCTATCTACCTACCTACCTACCTACCTACCTACCTACCTATCTATCCAGTGGTGGGATTCAGCCAGTTTGCACCACTTCGGCAGAACCGGTAGCTAATTTTTTGTTGCCCAGGCCCAGAATGGACTTCCGGAAGTGGCATCCACACAGAGAACCGGTTGTTCACCTATTTGAATCCTACCATTGCTTAGGACCGTTGCTGGGTCCCAAGGTCATTTGATCAAATTCAATGGGGAATGCGGGTTGACTTAAGAACCGAGTTACTAACATATCAACTGCAGTGATTCACTTAACAAATGGGGCAAAGAAGGACATAAAATGAGGCAAAACTCACTTAACAAATGTCTCACTTATCCACAGAAAGGGCTACCTGAACAGTACATAGGAAAAATTTAGTGTTAGTATCTTCCTTTAGTTCTGCCCGATTTCTCTTCTTCTGCACCCGATTATTTAGGCTGTAGACGTTCCTGTCCTTAAGACAGACCTTGCTCGGGAATAACGGATTGCCTGGGTGCGCTCCCTTTTTAAATTATCCAGCCAGTTCTCAAGCCCCTCATTTTTTTGCTTGATGGTGACAGATCCTTAATAAGTCCATGCATCAGAGAAATCGAACGGCCATCCTGAAAATTAAGTAGCCTCGCAGCAGCTCGTTGTGTGTTTGTTTTCAGAAACGGCCTGCCTTGTTCCCGCGTAGAGGATTTGGCTCGGGGAAAATCTCAGAAGTCGCTTTGGAAAAGCCCGACCTAGTTCCAGCATCTTATTCCTCGCTGATTCAGCAGACCACACAGCCACTTTGTGCTATGCGGCCTTTCGAACACAGAGAGAACCGTATCCTGTGGCTAAAAGACAAAGATTTCAGCAAGCTGCATTGGAAAGCCGTGTTCGCACTCCAAGGTCACGCTTTAACGTTAGCCAAGGATCTCTGCTCTGCTTTCGCAGGAAGCTTCGGAAGTGAGGAACAGGACTTGGCTGAAATTGGGAGGGGTTGGGGGGCTGGGCTGAATGGGGTCATCAGAGCAGGTTTTTAAGGCAACTCTCTAGGACAGGGGTCCCCAACCTTGGCGACTTTAAGACCTGTGGACTTCAACTCCCAGAATTCCCCAGCCAGCATGGCTGGCTGGGGAATTCTGGGAGTTGAAGTCCACAGGTCTTAAAGTCGCCAAGGTTGGGGACCCCTGCTCTAGGACATTGATCAACAGGGGTGTTTCTCAACCTTAAGGAAGAGGGGAGACATGATAGCAGTGTTCCAGTATCTCAGGGGCTGCCCCAAAGAAGAGGGAGTCAAGCTATTCTCCAAGGCGCCTGAAGGCAGGACAAGAAGCAACGGATGGAAACTAATCAAGGAGAGAAGCAACCTAGAACTAAGGAGAAACTTCTTGACACTTAGAACAATTAACCAGTGGAACAACCTGCCTCCAGAAGCGGTGAATGCTCCAACACTGGAGGTTTTTAGGAAGAGACTGGACAGCCATTTGTCTGAAATGGTATAGGGTTTCCTGCCTGAGCAGGGGGTTGGACTAGATGACCTCCAAGGTCCGTTCCAACTTTTTTTTTTTTATTATTATTATTATTATTATTATTATTATTATTATTATTATTATTATTATTATTATTATTATTATTATTATTATTATTATTATTATTATTAACCTTGAGAAACATTGATCAACAGAATGAGAATCCCCTAATTCAGCAGTCCCCAACCTTTGTGGCTTGGCAGCCCAGCAGAGGGGGGGAGAGGGGAACCAGGCTGTGTGAGTGGTAGGCTGGCATGCACTAATGGGTGATATATAAGCCTAAATGCTTAATCAATCAGAATAGAGCTGGAAGGGACCTTAAAGGTCTTCTAGTCCAATTCCCTGCTCAAGCAGGAGACAAGTGGCTGCCCGGTCTCTTCTTTAAAACCTCCAGTGATGGAGCACCCACAACTTCTGGTGGCAAGCTGTTCCACTGGTTAACTGTCCTCACAGTTAGGCAGTTTCTCCTTAGTTCCAGCTTGCTTCTCTCCTTGATTAGTTTCCATCCGTTGTTTCTTGTCCTGTCCTCTGGAAAACAAGTTGTCCCCCTCTTCTTTGTGGCAGCCTCTCAAATACTGGAATACTACTGCTAAAGCTATCGGCAGCATATAGATTTGATACAGGCTGTCCTCAACTTACAACACTTCACTCAGTGACAGTTTGAAGTTACAACGGCACTGCCAAAAGTGACTTAGGACCATTTTTCACACTTATGACCTTCGCAACATCCCTGTGATTTACATTGGGACACTTGGCAGCTGACTCAAATTTGTGACCGCTGCAGCGTCCCAGAGTCACGTGACCCCCTTTGGTGACCTTCTGACAAGCAAAGTCAATGGGGGAAAGCCAGATTCGCTTAACAACCAGGTTACTGACTTATCAGCTGTGGTGATTCACTTAACGACTGTGGCAAGGGGGGGGAAAGACTCACTATAACAATTTTTTCAGTTAGCCACATAAATTTGGGCTCAATCGTGGTTGTACGTTGAGGACTACCTGTAAATACATTTGATAAATCATTCTACATAACGCATCCTCCAATATAATAAAGCAGATGACTGCATTAGAGGAGTTCCATTAAAGGTAGGGAAAAAATCTCCTTATTTGAGATAAGATAAGATAAGGTAAGGTAAGGTAAGGTAAGGTAAGATAAGATAAGATAAGATATAAGATAAGATAAGATAAGATAAGATAAGATAAGATAAGATAAGATAAGATAAGATAAGATAAGATAACCTTTATTGTCATTTTTTTTACTGTGGGCACAAAGGCACACATCAAAAATGAAATTTAGTTGCCCGCTCTCAAAGTGAAACACATACATGACACACACCTAAACATACTATGAACAACATATGTACAGACACAAATCCCTACATATACGTAGCAAATAAATATTAAATACTGTCCATCTTGAATATATAACGGAAGGAGGAAGCTTGAAAGTTCACAAGGTTAATGCTGTATGGGATGAAACTGTGGCTGAATCTGGATGTTCTGCTTCGGATACCACAAAGCCTCCTCCCAGAGGGTAACAAGGAAAACAGGTTGTGAAGAGGGTGGGTAGTGTTCCAGATAATCTTGCGGGCCCTGCTCAAACAACGCTTCTGTGCTATGTCCTGGATGGGAGGGAGGGAGCTGCCAATCATCTTTTCGGCCATTCTCACCATTCTCTGCACTGCCTTCCTGTCTGAAGCAGGGATGCCTCCAAACCAGACCGTGATGCTGTATGACAGGATGCTCTCGATCGTCCCCCTGTAGAAAGTGGTCAGGACAGGGGAAGGAAGGTGTGCTTTTCTCATGCAGCGCAGAAAATGCAGGTGCTACTGTGCCCGCTTCACCAGTTTCTCGCTGTTGAGCGACCAAGTCAACCTACTCGTTAGCTGCACACCCAGGAATTTGATGCTGGTAACCATCTCCACAGGTGAATCATTTATGCACAGAGAAGTGTGGCTGTGCCTGCCTTTTCTGAAATCAACAACGCTCTCTTTGGTTTTTCCGGTATTTAAAACTAGACTGTTTTCCTTATACCAGTTCACCAACCCCTCAACCTCCTTGCGGTAAGCTTCCACCTTGTCATCCTGAATAAGGCCCACTACTGTTGTATCATCTGCGAACTTCACGATATGGTTGGTGGCACACCTAGCACAACAGTCGTGGGTCAACAGGGTGAACAGCAGCGGACTTAAGACGTACTACAAGTTTAAACTCTTTTTTGTCTTTCCCCATTCGGGGTTAGGATGTGTGTTTCTTCAAGTCAAAGTCACTTCCCAGGTCTTTTTGTCTTGTTTTCTTATTAAGCTTCTTCGGAGGCTCTGAACTTATCATTTGTGGTGGGTGGAAAACAATAATTTGTAGTGACATCATCTAAGAGGCCTGCGGGCAAAAAGCAAGAGGGGGGGGAGATGTTTCACATTAGCAAGGAGAAGAAGAGAGGAAACCAGACAGGAGGGGGGGTGGGAAAATAAAAAGGAAATCTATCTGCAGTTCGGAGAAATAAACCAGTTTAATTCTAAAAGCTTTACAGCCTCCTGGACACCGAGAGGATCCGTCTTCGTTAGGAGAGCCAGAAGCTGAACAGCTGCAACCTTTGTGACAGGAAGAAAAACATGATGGGGATAATTTAGGATTTTATAACCCTGGAAGCCACCTTGTCTTCCAGGGCTTTAAAAGGAAGAAAAAGGAGGTCTTTGCTTTTCAAAGGAAAAGAGAAACGAAGAAGCTACAAACATGCCAGTTTGGAGTGGAGCAGCATGGAGGTGTCAGTAATAAATAAATAAAACGAACAGCATGTTCTTCAGATGGGTTAACAGAGGAGTGTGAGGCCTGCTCTTCGGAGAGCTGGTCCCTAACTCTGACCTGAGATAATCCGTCTTAAGAGATTAACCGTGTTATGCTGTGGATAAATACTAACATTGGGGCTAGTGTGTGATAAATGGAGAACATGCACCATTGCTGGGGATTGGGGTATTTCTTTTTTCTTTCTTCTTTTGTTTGTTTGTTTGGAAAACCTCATGAAAACCTTATGGTACCTATTGTACTTTCAGGAATCCTGCAAGAGAGGCAGCAGCTATGCCCATTTTACAGGCAAGGAATGAAGGATGAGGCAAAGGAGAAATTATGACTTTGACCAAGTCTACCCAAGACAACTGCTGGAATATCTATGGCAGGGGTATGAAACTCAATTTCATTGAGGGCTGCATCAACATTGTGGTTGCCCTCGGGGGGGGGGCGGGTGTGTGGCCAGGGTGGGTGCGGCCTACTGGGTGGGCATGGATGGAGTGGGTGTGGCCTAATGGGTGGGCGTGGCCAGCTCTACATCGTTCACGTCAAGGGTGCCTGTGGGGGCCTGGGCAGGAGTGGGACAGATCTTGGGGGTCTCTGGCAGAAGAGGGTGGAACTGGGGCAAGCGCCAAGGCATGGTCCATTTCTTCATTCCTCACAAAGGGTGACCCCTCCCTAGCATGCACCCAGGGGGCGGGGCCCACGCGGCAGGGGCTGGTTCCTCGCTGTTTCTAGACAGCCTTGTGGAGCTAAGACTGAATGCGTTTCAGCATAGATGGCCACCACAAAATTGTACATTGGCTCCCTCCGGCCGGCCTGGGCCAGGGCCAAGGCAGAGGGGGCCGTTTCCTCACTGTTTCCAGGATGGCTTCACGGGCCACATGAAACCACTTCGCGGGCCGCATCCGGCCCCCGGGCCTTGGGTTTGACATGTCTGTTGTACGGAGATTCTCCGTCATCCGGGTCCTGGTTGTCCCAAAGGTGCTTGCTTTTTCAAGAGGCAACTGGACTTTCTTTGTTTTTCCTTGAAGACGTTTCGCTTCTCATCCAAGAGGCTTCTTCGGTTCTGACTGAATGGTGGGGAATGGAAGGATTGGCTAACGACCAGATGACTGCAAGGATATATAAATCCTTCCATCCCCCACCATTCGGTCAGAACTGAAGAAGCTTCTTGGACGAGAAGCGAAACATCTTCAAGGAAAAACAAAGACAGTCCAATTGCCTTTTGAAAAAGCAGCTTTGGGACAACTTGCTGGAATAGGTAAGCTTCTAGAGCAGGGGTATCTAACCTTGCCCCCCTCCCCGCTCTAGAGATTCAACCTGGACTTCTTCGTTAGGCAGGTGAAGAGAGGAACATGGTGTTGGAGATCAAATGTACTACAATCCTTCTCCATGTGGCTTTCACAAATCTTGCCCTTCTTTCTCTCCCTTCCTGTTAAGCTGTGCTTTGAAAATGGAAGGAACTGACCTGAAAACAAGCACAACTTTCTAATCCACAGAGAACATTTTGAAAAGCGAACTCAAGGCTGCCTGCACTGAAAAACACGACCGTTCAGTCCAGGTAAGTGATTTCTCCTTAAAAACCTTCCTGAAAGTGCAGAGTAAAAAAAAAATGCAGCTGGAATTGGCCAAGGTCTCAGATTCAGACCTTACTTCAAAAGTTCAGGATAAACTTTGAATGGTCAGTAAACAAATAATTGCAAGCTGAGAACTAGCTGTAATATTTTCATTGCAATGCTTCCCACTGAAGGGGCCAGTTAGGGCCCAGAGAGTAGTGGAGGGGCAGATGGGTGTCTACTTACCATGCAAAATAGGAGCATCCAGGCACAAGAGAAAAAACTATTAGCAAATTTCTGAGGAGCGTAAAATTTTCAGAAGTTCTCTCTCCAAAAACAAAAAACCAAACCCCAACTTCAAGGCAAGGATTCTGAAATAAAAGACACCATAGCAGACATCAAAAATGCTCCACGCTACAATATTTAATCCCAGATGCCACTTTTCTTTCTTCTTTCTCTCCTCTTTTTTCTTCCCTAAACCATGCATTCACATACATATTTATTTATGTATTTAATTTTTTTGGCCCCGGGGCTAGGGACAGGGTTTTTTTTCTTGCAAAAAAATGAGGACCTTATCAGCACTGTTTCTTTCTATGCAATCCAATTAAATCTTGCTCACAGCTCTCTGCTATTCTATTTTAGTATAGAAAACTCTGCAGCTTTGGGCTGGCAAAAAAAGAAAAAGAAAAAAACCCATCCAGCAAAGCTGAGTCAGCTCCATGAAACCAGCAATGCAATTTCAGGATTCTGCTCTGATCTACTGGGATTTCTCGGCCAAAGGACTCAAAGGCACTTTTTTACAGCCCGAAAACTTCCCAATCTGTGTCCTCACGTGGGCAATCTCAGGTGAACAAACCTGCACAACACACCTTTATGCACTGGTGAAGTAGTTACGTAAAACATGTTTTTTTGACTTGGTTGCCGAAGAGAATCTTCCCAAATTTCTTCAAAGCCCATCCACATAGGCTGTTGAATGTCTACAGACTGTCCTCTGCTGCTCAAATTGGAAAATAGCACCCATCTCCCGATCTCTCATGGTGCTAGTTTTGAATTATTTCATTTTATTAGCCCAGAAAGAGCATGTAAGGCTCCTCATTAAGCAAAAAGTGACAAAAATCAAGGAACGTTAGCCCCAGGAGAATCCCAACCTTACAGCCAGATATTTCTTCCTTAGGCTCTCCTTTTCAAGATTCATCTCCGTGAGTGAACAGATTGTAGCGCTAATACGGGCAGCCCTTCACCTACGGCCACAATGGAGCCCAAGGTTTCTGTTGCTAAGCGAGACAAAAAATGGTCATAAGTCCCCTTTTCAGTGCCCTTGTAACTTTGAAGAGTCCCTAAATGAACTGTTGCCCCTGTATTGTTCTTAGTGTGCAGTGTTATCTGTGTCAGGTTATACTTCGTGTTCAAGGATAATGGGAAATTCAAATTAAAGCTGGCTTAATAAATCGTGCGTAGCTAGATACACAGACAGACAGACAGACCCTTTATTGGCTGGAAAGATTAAAAACATTTCTGAAACTCTTGAGAAATCTCAGATTTCTATAGCAGAAGAGGAAAAGAATTAATATAACAGAAGAGGAAAAGAATTAATGAGTGGATTTCCTGGGACACCACAATGACTGGCAAAGTGACCGTAAGGTTAGTTATTAAGAAAGAGAGGAGAGAATAAAAATATATAGCATCCAAGGAACAAGCAGTGGGATATGAATATTTAAATACAGATGCCTTTCCTTTTTTCCATGCAGCTAAAAAAAACAAAAAACAAAGTGGGTTTAGTCATCCCAAGAGCCTGGAGAAAGCAAATGTTCTCTTTTAGGTTGATTTGTATTAGATTCTTATTCCGCTTTTTCCATCCGGTTTCTCCATTAGGGTTTTTACAAAGCACAGTGTGAGCGAACAGCTTTCTAGCTAAAGGCAACCTTAGCGTTACCAAGAACCTGAAAGTCAGACTTTGGGGAATACTTGGATGATTCAGAGATAGTTTAAAAGCAAAAATGCCAATTCAGAAGCTCAACATCTTGTTTGTTAGTCTCAAAGGAGTGCCTTTCTTCCCCCCCCCCTGCAAACACACCATTGAGAGCAGCAAACACCTGGGCAGGGCGATTTTAATCAACTTCCCACTGGTCACCCGAGTAGAAAAAGTTGCATCCTGCTGGATAATAAAGTCCAGTGAATTGATAAAAAAAAAAGAATTTTGAGGTGCAGACCCCATTTTGATCTTCTGCTCCATCCATGATCTTCCGAAGGAAGCTTTGCAAAAAAACAGGTGCCCATGATGATTCTCTAGATCAGGGGTGTCAAACTCAATTTCACTGAGGGCCGCACCAGCATTGCGGTTGCTCTCGGAGGGCCGGGTGGGTGTGGCCAGAGTGGGTGCGGCCTACTGGGTGGGCGTGGATGGAGTGGGTGTGACCTACTGGGTGGGTGTGCCCAGTTCTACATCATTCGCGTCAAGGGTGCCTGTGGGGGCCTGGGCGGGAGTGGGACAGATCTGAGGGTCTCTGGCGGAAGGGGGTGGGACCGGGGCAAGGGCCAAGGCATGGTCCACCGGGGCAAGTGCCAAGATGGCCACCACAAAATTGTACATTGATTCCCTCCTGGCCGGCCTGGGCCAGGGCCAAGGCAGCGGGGGCCATTCCCTCACTGTTTCCAGGATGGCTTCGCGGGCACATGAAACCACTTCGCGGGCTGCATCCGGCCCCCTGGCCTTGTGTTTGACATGTCTGCTCTAGATCCCCCATGGATTCAGCTGCAAAGCTCCTGACTTTTCAGTGGCTGAAAAGTGACTTTTCAGTTCAAAAACTGAACATTGCTTAGAGAGCAACTTCGCACATTTAGACTTTGGCCTCATAAAAATGCAGGGTTCCTGCTGCCTTGCTTGGCTCTTGGCTAGATGGAGATGTGGTAGTTTCCTCCTGCTCATTGTCTCTAAAATTGCTGCATGTTGAGTTCATCAGGGCTGAAAACAAAGCCGCACAGATGGGGCTGCTCTCTCGCCTTAGAGGTCAACAGCTCAGTTTGCATGTAAGAGTTGGAAGACTCTGATATGATAGCCATCTTCCAGTACTTGAGGAGCTGTCATAGAGAAGAAGGGGCCTCTTCTTCTTGAAAGCACCTGAGGACGGGACAAGAAGTAATGGATAGAAGCTTATCCAAGAGAGAAGCCACCTAGAACTAAGGAGGAATCTCCTGACAGTTAAAACAATCAACCAATGGAAAGACTTTCCTCTAGAGGTTGTGGGTGCTCCATCACTGGAGGTTTTCAAGAAGAGACTGGACAGCCATTTATCTGGGATGGTACAGTGTCTCCTGCTTGAGCAGGGGGTTGGAATAGAAGATCTCCAAGATCCCTTCCCATCCTCTTGTCTTATTATATGTTCTAAGAATCCCTAGACATAATACCATGTGGCCAGGGGGATAGCCAAGGCAACAATTTTCTTTTCAAGGAAAGTTTTAACTTCCAACAGCAACAGCAACATTAAAATCTACAGGGGAATGTCCAGATCAGATGGAGGATGTTAGAAGATCAGTAGAAACAGACGCTGGGATGGATCACTGCATCTTTCTGTTCTAGAGATGACCCTAAATTTAAGCCTGGTAGTTCAGCAACCCTGGGAATCAGCCAGTGGGGCCGTAGCAGTCGCTTTTAACCTCGCTAACCTGCCACTGTCAGCCGCAGCTGCGGCTCACATGTCAGAAGCAATTGCATCTCTTGAGGGCAGGAAAGTTCAGGCGGCTTTCAGTTAAACCCTTAAGCTGTGAGGAGGAGGGGGAGGAGGAGGAGGAGGAGGAGGAGAAGGAGGAGGAGGAGGAGGTGGTGGTGGAGGTGTCCTTGGTGTGCTCTGAGCCTGGTGGCTTTCCTGCAGACATTTCATTACCCAAACTAGGTAACATCCTCTGTGCGAGAAGGGAGTGTGATTTGTGGAGAGGAGGAGGAGGAGGAGGAG
>NW_015386318.1:170735-183176 GCF_001527695.2 Protobothrops mucrosquamatus | reverse complement strand
CCCCCCCCCCCAGTGTTCACTTAACAATCATCACAAAAAAACGGTAACATTGGGCTAGTCACATGGGTGTTGTGCTTATTACAAGCATAATGGACAGGCTCCAGTATGGTCATAAGTTGAGGACTTCCTGTGCCTCCAGGCTGCTAATTTTCATGGAGATACCGTGGAGTTGGTAGCAGTGATGTTGTGGAGGCCAGAAGACCTTCTCTTGATCACAATCCCTGAGATTTTCTTAGCCACCCCCCCACCCCACCCAAACTGAACAAAGAGACCTACTGTAAAGCCAACGATCTAATATGCTCTCCACCCATGGAGCAGGTGCATGGGTTAGTCATTCTCTTGCAGCTCAGCAACCTTCCCTGGGGGGGGGTCTCTGATGATTGGGGGGACGCATGGTCTTCATCACTCCGAGCGGGCAGCTCAGAAGAAACGGGCTCTGCTGGTAAAACAAGAGCTTGATCCAGGCCGCAATTCAATTATGCAGCCGGAGATTCAATTTGACGAGCAACAAATGTCTTCTTGGGCCGAGGAAGAGAACATCAACGCAGCAGGCAAATTCATGCTCTGACAGCCTAAATTAAGATGAGGCTTTGCCAGATGTCCGCTTTTCCCTCGCAGATAATTCAATTCAGCCCCTATCAGATGGGGCCTCCAGGGGCTGAGTCCTGTTTGTCTTGGGAAGTGGCTTGAAAGCTTGAGGGAAAGTACAAAAACTCAGCATAGAGCATCAGCCATGTCTAGAATCATAGGGCCAGAAGGGACCTGGGAGGTCTTCTAGTCCAGGAGTAGGCAACCTTGGCTCCTTTATGACTCGTGGACTCCAACTCCCAGAATTCCTGAGCCAGCATGGCTGGCTCAGGAATTCTGGGAGTTGAAGTCCACGAGTCATAAAAGAGCCAAGGTTGCCTACCCTTGTTCTAATAGTCCAACCCCCTGCCAAGGCAGGAGATCTTAGGCCATCCCACATAAATGTTTGTCTAATCTTTTCTTGAAGAGTTCCAGCGATGGACCAGCCCCAACTTCTGGTGGCAAGCCGTTCCATTGATTCATTGTTCCCACACCCTTCCTTCTCCTTTGGAAGTGAAAACGCATTTTTCCCTGGAATTCAAGGGATGTCTCTTTGAGAAAAGTAAATATTTGCATAGGAAGCTAAAGAGAAGGGGATTCTTCAAATGTGAAGTCAAATGGGCCTTTAGGGCAAGGGAGAAAGGGATTCTCATTCGCTACCCTTGCTATTGTCTGCCCCATAGAAAAGGCATGCAGGGCTGATTTTACCCTTAGACAAAAAATTAATGGATGGAAACTAATCAAGGAGAGAAGCAACCTAGAACTAAGGAGACATTTCCTGACAGTGAGAGCAATTCATCAATGAACAGATTCTCTCCAGAAGTTGTGGAGGTTTTTAAGAAGAGACTGGACAAACCATTTTCCTGAAACAGTACAGGGTCTCCTGCTTAGGCAGGGGGTTGGACTAGATGACCTCCAAAGTCCCTCCCAGCTTTATTATTCTGTTAAAAACAATTTCGTTTCCTTTATTTGATTGCGGTCTTTGGACCCCACGTTTTGTAGGAAACCCAGAGGCAATTTCAATGAACGCAACAAAAACCCAATCAAAATTCAAATAGAAAAGATGAGAATGAGGAGCTGAAGAAGGCCAGTGGTTTGTGTTTTTTTTTAAAGGGTTTAAGTCATGCCAGAAATATTCAGTGCAGACTCTGCCCCAGGAAGTTTATTTTCTAGCAAGAATCATCACCATCAAAGCTACTTCTGGACTGTCACCGAGCAGTGAACCACAAGCCACAACGTGGAGAATCGATGTTCCTCTGAAGACTGTAGCTGCCCCAGAGTCCAGCAGAATTTAAAATGATCTAAAACAGACATGTCAAACACAAGGCCCTTTGCAGAGTGCGCGGGATCCTTCCGGAGCCTCGATTGCCCTCTTCACCGCTAAGTTGCACCACCCCAATAAAAGTGTCCAACACGTGGTACTTCAGGCCCTCTTCTACCTGCTGGACAGGGCAGTGGAAAGGTAAGGAGGGCAGTTTGCAGTCCAGCGAGGCGCCTGGCTTTGGCTTTTCCGCTGTTTCAAGAGCCTGGAGAAATTTATAATCACCTCCTACTTCTCCCTGTGCGAAACACCCTCAAGATTAGGTTTTCCATTCACTGAAAGCATTGCTTGCTTTTAGGGCTGATCACCAAAGTTGCAAATCTATTAAGACATAGAAGAATTAATAGAATAGAATAGAATAGAATAGAATAGAATAGAATAGAATAGAATAGAATAGAATAGAATAGAATAGAGCAGACATGTCAAACACAAGGCCTGGGAGCCGGATGCGGCCCGCGAAGTGGTTTCATGTGGCCCGGAAGCCATCCTGGAAACAGTGAGGGAACGGCCCCCGCTGCCTTGGCCCTGACACAGGCCGGCCGGGAGCCAATGTACAATTTTGTGGTGGCCATCTTGGCACTTGCCCCAGTCCCACCCCCTTCTGCCAGAGACCCTCAGATCTGTCCCACTCCTGCCCAGGCCCCCACAGGCGCACTTGATGTGAATGATGTAGAACTGGGCACGCCCACCCAGTAGGCCACACCCACTCCATTCACGCCCACCAGTAGGCCGCACCCACCCTGGCCACACCCACCCGGCCCCCCAAGGGTAACCGCAATGCTGATGCGGCCCTCAGTGAAATTGAGTTTGACACCCCTGATCTAAAATATTGTAGGAGAAAGTTGTGGGCCACCTGTCCATCTGTGCCATTTTTCCTGTCAGATATAAAGACAGCAACCTCCTTATCAGGGCTGAAGGCGCTGCAGGATGGAGGGGGGCCTCATTCTGTTTTCCACCGCAAGGAGCAGAAAAGGTTTGGATGCTTGGCAACTGACCTGTATTTATGACGGTTGCAGCGTCCCAGGGTCACGTCATCTCCTTTTGCGACCTTCTGACAAGCAAAGTCAATGGGGGAAAAGCCAGATTCACTTAACAACCGTGTGACTCACTTAACAACCGCAGTGATTCGCTTAGCAACGGTGGCAAGAAAGGTTGTAAAATTGGAGAAAAGTCACTTAGCAAATTTCTCACTGAGCAACATAAATTCAATTGTAGTCGTAAGTTGAGGACTACCTGTATTCTGCTGTCCAGGTAGAGAGAGAGAGAGATGATGGAAAAATAGATGATGGATGGAAAGAGAGATGATAGATAGATAGATAGATAGATAGATAGATAGATAGATAGATAGATAGATAGATAGATAGATAGATAGATAGATAGATAGATGATAGATGGATGGATGGATGGATGGATGGATGGATGGATGGATGGATGGATGGATGGATATAATGATAATTAATAGATGTTAGAAATGATTGATATAGATGATAATTAGATGTAGAAGTAGAGATAATGATATAGATAATGATAGATAATGAGATAGATGATAGACAGAGATAATAATTGATAAATGTTAGAGATAATGATAGATTGATAGATGATAGATATACATAATTAGATAGATGTAGAGTTAGATATAGATTAGATAATGACATAGATGATCATTAGATGTAGCTGTAGATAGGAGAGAGAGAGATAATTGATATAGATGACATGATAAATGATGGATAGATAGATAGATAGATAGATAGATAGATAGATAGATAGATAGATAGATAGATAGATAGATAGATAGATAGATAGATAGATAGATGTCATCCATGTGGATTTTGTAGAGACAGTGAAGGAGAGAAAAATTGCAGTTCATATGCCAGATACGCCAAACATCCTTCTACTTAATTTCCTTAATCTAATCATATCCTGTTTTCTGAGTAACACAGTTTTATTCAACAGAACAATTTGCCTTTATCATATACAGTATATGTAGCACTGCTAAGATAGACTATAATTTCTTCCCCATTTCCAGCAGGGACCATCCTTTTAAAATGGGTAGCTTGTTATTTACTTACTTACTTATTAAATTTGCTTGCTGCCCATCTTACCATGATGGGCAGCTTTCTCTCTGTGTTGCTAAAACTCAAAAAAGTCAATTAAACCAGGGACTGTTGCAATTGCAGTATTACAAGCATCCACCTTTTACATGTGTGCAATGTGCCGCCCATTGATGTGGGCCTGGCATGGTGGGATTTCCCCACGGTGCTAAACTGTGGTTTGCTTAATCCTCATTTGTTGAATAAACCCCAATCCAAATAGGACCGAATTCAAAACAGGCTGCGCCAATCCCTCCATCCTTCTCCTTGTTTTGCCCTACGTGACTTTCCAGCAATTTGGCCTTGGAAACGCAGCTGTGAATGAGCGGAGAGACAGCCGGCTTCTGCATTTATTCCAAATTAAACGCAATGGCCTTGATGTGAAATGCGACAGCAGATCCTGTTCATTTGGTGATTGCAGCAAAGACTCAGCAGGGATTTTCGGTCGTAAATGTTTCAATCCCGGGATTTTGCAGCAAGTGATTTGATTCATTCTTCCTCTTCCTTCCAGGTCCGAGCACTTGCTGTGCTTAACTTAATAATTATAAATAATGAATTGGGGTGTGTGTGTCTGTATTGCAACCTCAGTTTTATCTCTGGTCTGGGGACTGGTCTTTGCACTAAGGGACCTCTCTTCAACCCTTTGCACCTGAAATGGCACTTTCCCCTGTCCAGGCAGTCCTCCACTTACAAGAGTTTGTTTAGTGACTGTCCAAAGTTACAACGGCACTGAAAAAAGCGAGTTATGACTGTTTTTCTCACTTACAACCATTGCAATATCCCATGGTCATGTGATCAAAATTCAGATGCTTGGCAACTGACTCACATTTATGACGGTTGCCGTGTCCCGAGCTCATGTGATCCACTTTTGCGACCTTCTGACAAGCAAAATCAATGGGGGGGGGGGGAAGCCAGAGTCACTTCACAACCGTGTTACTAATTTAACAACGGCAGTAATCCACTTAACAAACGTGGCAAGAAAAGTCGTAAAATGGGCCCAAACTGGCTTAACAAATGTCTTACTTAGCAATGTAAATTCTGAGCTCAGTTGTCCTCAATAATTCGAGGACTTACCCCGTATTCTCCATACCTCTGCCCAGGAATTGTTTGCATTTTAAGAACAAAATGAAGATTCGGTTACTACTTTCCGTCAAATGGTTCTCAGCCTTTCCTTTGAGCTGTGCACAAGTTTTATTCTCTGCTCACATTATTTGGGAGAAGCTATTTTGGGGTCCTGTGCAGTAAGTAGAAGGCAGGAAAAAATCACATTTTGTTTGATGCAGCAGTTCCACAATCCATTTCATCAACGAAAGGACAGTTTTACAAGAAGGTACTTAAAAACCAAAAAAGTGGGGGGCATTGTGAGGGAAATCACTTTGCTGAAAATAAGCTAAAATTGAGCAGTTGTTGGCTTTACGGCAGGAGGCAAAATTTGGCCCCAGGGACTCACAATCATTTGGAGTGTAATCCCAACACATCTCTCTGCTGATGGGAGTGACTTGAAAACTGCCTGGGAAAAAAACAGGGCGGCAATAAAAGGCTGCATTGTGAGATGTGTGTAGTCAGGTTTTCAGCCATCTGTGTCCTCTTTCAAGATCTTATTCCATCACCACAATTACCCCTTGGTCCACGTTATAACTTCTGTGCATGGGCTATTCTTATTGGACTATTTTGAAGAAGTGCATTCTTCCCTTACATGTTCCTCCCACCCTGATTTTTATGGACTTCAACTCCCAGAATACCCCACCAAAAGAGCTTTTTTGATCCTCCATGGAAGAGTGTTGACTCTTCAAAACAGTCCTTCTCAACCTTGGCAACGTGAAGATGGGTGGACTTCAACTCCCAGAATCCCCCAGCCAGCCATGGACTTCAACTTCCAGAATACCCCACCAAAAGAGCCTTTTTGATCCTCCATGGAAGAGTGTTGACTCTTCAAAACAGTCCTTCTCAACCTTGGCAACGTGAAGATGGGTGGACTTCAACTCCCAGAATCCCCCAGCCAGCCATGGGAACAGGGGAAAATTGTACCTTTACTTACATTTCCGGCTGGTTTGACTTTACTTGTACTGCAAAGCAAAGATCAGGCTTCTGTTCCTCCTGACCTAGCTGTAAATTCAGTACTTCCTATGCATGCCAAATTAATCTTTAAAACTCAGATGACTGAGTGCGTAAGACCGAGCGGGCTCCCGTAGGGTTAGGTGAGCATTTATGTGAAATATATGTCCTCTGATCCGTTGCACTGAATCGTAGCACGCTAAATGATTTATAGGGGGAAACAGGCTAATTCTGGTGGTGTAGAAATTCAAGAAAGCCATAAATAATGAAGGCAGGACAAGCAATTCTTTGGGTATGAATTAGTTGAGTATTAGGCCCGACACCGGAAGGAGGTGAAAAATACAGAGATAGACTCAGCATCTTTGCTTTCAAAATATCGATGTCAAAAATATGTTCTTGGAAACCCAACGGTGCTTTTCCAAAAGACGACTGGGCTTTCTTAGTTTTGTTTTGTTTTTTCCCCCTTGAAAACATTTCCCCTCTCATCCTAGACCAGTGGTGGCGAACCTATGGCACGGGTGCCAGAGGCGGCACTCAGAGCCCTCTCTGTGGGCACGCATGCCGTTGCCCCAGTCCTAGGCCTTCAGCTGGGTTTTATAAAACCTTTTCACTTTTTTTGCACATGCCACCATGTGCAAAAAAAAAAAAAGGTTCAATCAATCAGTCAATTTCAACTTCTCGCGGGGAAAAAAAAGATCTTGCAAAGTTGGAATTGATTGATTGAACTTTTTAGTCCCACCCAGTCTGCCGTTACTACCGCAGCCACGCCCACCCAAAGGGCCACACCCACCCGGCACTCGACAATGCATAAGTGGGTTTTGGGTTGTAGTTTGGGCACTGGGTCTCTAAAAGGTTTGCCATCACTGTCCTAGAAGCTTCTTCAGTTCTTGGTTGAGAAGCAAAATATTTTCAAGGGAAAATAAACCCAAGAAAGGGTCAACTTGGGTTAACGCAAGTGCTGCAAACTTTCAAATGACCAAAGAGCGGAAGCAGAAATGGAGATCGCATTCTGACCTCACTTTGCAGGGAGAAGGACCATCTCAGGCAGAGATGAACAAGGGATGGAGGCAAATAATAATAATAAAAAAAATTAACTGTAGCATGTAGCTGTTGTGCAACTGAACAGTGGGAGCCAAACAACAGTTACCCAAAAAAACAACAACTTCAGGCTCTGAAGGTGGGCATCCTGGAGATGGTTTGTATTTAATTTGATGGATCATAAACTCCGCCACCGCAGGCCGGCTAGTTCTCCTTTGTTTATTGGTCTTTCAGAATTTGCAGAAGACGCATTACTCATTAGAAAATCACTCTGAAAAAGGAGGCAGGGGGTTGGGGACAGGTCTCCCGCAAGCAAAGGCTCTCAGCTGTGTTAATAGTTCAATCAGGATTTATCCACCGGTCATTTAGCCCAAGGAAAGCTTACTAAAAATCTTCAACTGCACAAAAACGTAATAGCACCTCAGAACATTGCTTGTTTTCCTAGTACTCTCCAGGATGCTTTAGGGCTCGATATGCAGATAGTCCTTGACTTGTTTAGTGACCGAAGTTGCAACAGCACTGAAACAAGTTTTTCACACTTACGACTGTTGCAGCATCCCTGTGGTCACGGGCTCAAAATTTGGGCACTTGGCAACTGGCACGTATTTATGACGGTCACAGTGTCCCGGGGTCACGTGATCACCATTTGTAACCTTCCCAGCGGGCTTCCGACAAGCAAAGTCATTGGAGGAAGATAGATTCATTTAACGACCGCATGACTCATTGAACAGTGGTCTGCTTAACAACTGTGGCAAAAAAAAGTCATAAAATGGGCCAAAACTCACTTAACCAACTGCCTTGCTTAGCAATGGAAATTTTGGGCTCACTTGTGGTCATGAGTCGAGAACCAACGTTTGGCGTTTGTAAATGCTATGAAGTTGCTTTTAATTTCTTCCCTGGCTCTCCTCCAGAGTCTGTCGGAAAATCTAGTATTTTTTGGTCCTTTGCTGCCTTCTTGTGGTTGTCTATGCCATTAAAGCTTCTGTTCCATTGAACTAATTTTTTTCTGTACTTCCACTGCAGTGGGCCCATTTTCAAGAAGGGCTGTGAGAAAAACTATTTTATATATATATTATTAGTTTTTATAGGAGTAGGAATAAGATGGGGTCGGGATTGGGGTTGGGATTTGGGTTAGGGTTTGGGTTAGGGTTTTTACAAATAACATTTTCAATATTTAGCAAACAGCATAATGTCTGGGTTCATGTGTTTAAAGAAAAAAACAATGAGTAATAGTTAATTATCATAAACAATATGTTCATTAATCGCTCGATAGTCTTCTTCTTGCTAATATATATTCAAAGTTACATATCACATTCCTTTCTCTCTAACTCGTTTTTCTAGCCATTGATAAAAATTATCCCACGTTCTAAAATACACTGAGTCTTCTTTCTCTTTTATCTTTAAAGTCAATCTATCCATTTCTGCACACTCTAAAATTTTCTTAATTAATTCTTCTTCAGTTGGTAAATTTTTATTTTTCCAATATTGGGCAAATACAATTCTCGCTGCAGTTAGTACATGTAGAATTAAATATATAGTCTTTCTTGTGATTTGCCCCTATTATTCCTAACAAGAATAATTCTGGCTTGAAGTCTATTTGGTTTTTAGTCATTTGTGAGAAAAACTATTGAAGCTTCTTTCTCCCACCTTGACCCCAAATCTTGGCAAAAATCTCCTGCATGAATAGAAATACAAGGGAGAGAAAAATCAGCTCGGGGGAGGTTACCCATTTCCAACAATGCGGCATATTTAAAGCCTGCCTCCCCAAGGATCATGCTTTATTTGTGTAATATAATACATTGTGCCATTTATTTTTCAAATTTGTAGAGCTACTCAACTCATGTTTAGGAATCTGGGTGGCTTACAACAGTGGAAAGAATTTAAATCAACAATGCCACAGTTTAAAAAAAAAGAATATGAAAGCATATAAAAATTTCATCAAGCATCCTAAAAATTTGTGAAATTCACAGCTGAGACAACCACATCTATTAATAAGGCTCGGTACAACCCCTGTATGTATTTTTCCCCATTTTATCCTGCTTTTCTTTTTCTTTTAAAATATAACCAGTCCGGAGACGTTCTAAAGCTCTGAAGGCCTTTAAAAAAATAAAGGGAGGTTGTGAAGTAGAAACGTAATTAAGATGAATATAAGTGAGTGTAATAAATAACTATCATAGCCAGGAACCACAAGACAGCTTCAAAACAACAAACGGCAAACATCAGTCACAACCTAAATACTGAAATCAGCTGGAGAAAAGATTTTAGTAATCATAAAAAGCTATTTTCCTTCACACCTCAACTTTAACAAGTACCATCAAAACTATTCAGGACAGGAAATTCCACAATGAAGGGCTCTTATTGCTTTTTAGGACCGGAAGTGCTGATGGTGGGCTGGCAACTAAAAATATTTTGGGCACACACACACCACACTCTCAAAGCTTTAAACATATTTTCTGGAGGAGGCACAGTGGTGAAATCCAACTAAATTCAAAAATCAGGAGCCTGGCAACACCTTTTCAGACTAACACAGTTTAGTAAAAAGTTTCACATAATTATTATTATTATTGTTGTTGTTATTGTTGTCACACACCCAGCCAGATGTTTCAACTGGACTTGGCATTTTTATTCACCTATTGACCACTTTCCAAAGACCTGGGATAGACAGATGTGGTTGTTTGATAGTGTTGAGGGAGGCTCAGCCAATATCACTGTATACATGTTATACTTTGATAATAAAGGGTTTATTTATTTATTTTTATTTATTGATAGTCTCATTGCAAAATGTAAGCTGTTCTAAATAAAGATGCCTTTTGCAATTGACCAACCGTGATTTTGTCAGTGCCGCCTATGGTATTTAAATGGTGCTCCAGATATTTTGGGATGGTTTTTATTCTGGGTTGATCACACAATCAACCAGATGTTTAGACTGGAATATGGCATTTTTGTCCACCTATTGAATAAAAGGTATTGTACGAATTAAATCCATGGGGATTTTGTCAATTGCAAAAGCCAGCTTTATTTGGAACTTATATCTTGCAACAGTACTTTTAATGCCACCAAACAACATTTGCAACATACAAGTTTAATAAACTATAATGGTTTATAATTTCAGTTGTAAGTTGTTATTATGATTTGGCACAGTCAGCCTGATATTCAGACTGGATTTGACATTTTTATCCACCTATTATTAATTTTTATTATTAGGCGTGAACTATTTTCTTATAAGCAGCTCTATATGTACCATCGCCAAGAGCTGGACAGCAAATAAGGTCAACCAGCTTTTATTGAAGTAATGCACTGCTTTGAAAATAATTTTTGGTTAATTGAATGGAAGATAAAGACTCTCTCTCCCCCCCCCCCCTTCATTTTTCCACCTCTGCAAATTTTGATGCAGCTACACAACTCGAGGTGACGTTACAAAGGAAAGTTGTCTACTTGGATGTATGGTAATTGCTCTGGAAATGAGTAGGTTTTTTTTTAAATCTTCAGAGAATGATATCCCAGTTTACCTGCATTTATTTGGAGCTAAGATTTGCTAGTTTTAATTAGTTTCTAATGAATGCATGTGCTACAGTATTGTGATATTCCCCGGCCTAAGTACACACACGCTCAGAAGATAGCAGTCTGAATGCAGCACCAGTGGCACATAATTGTAAAGATATATTTTTTTTAAAAAAAATGGCTAAGATGAGATTTTGGTAGGCCCAGAAGCCCCCGGAAGAAGCTTTTCTTCGGAGGGAGCTATTTTAAGGATAGTGTTAAAAAAAGATAGCCTTAATGGGTTTGATTGGATCAGCTGTCCTTAAAAGTGAATTTTCTTGCAAGTCACCCTATTCGTTCCCACAGGGTGCCACGTAACTTGTACCTCTGGCTTAGATCCCAACTCCCATTATCCCCAGTGAGCCTCAGACCAATAAACACCTTTCACAGGGGTGGATTTTGATGATTTCAGCTCCCATCATCCTTTCACCAGGAAACCGGATGATCCTGTGGAGGGCGCCAAGTTGGGGAACTATCTGCCCCCACCAGCCTGCCCCCCCCCACTGAAAAATCAAATTCCATTGTCCCATCCTTGTGGGGATGATGGGACCTGAAGTCCACTTGAAGAGAGGCAGGAAGGGAAGTAGATGCTCCCATCGTCCCCATCCACTTGGGGATGATGGGAGATGGAATCCACTGAGTTTGGAGAGGAAAGCAGGAAAGGAGGGGAGGCAACTCTGACTCAATTGCTTTGAGGATGATGGGAACTGTAGTCCTCTTTATTTGTGGGGGAGGTGACCCTTCTCCAGTGGGGACTGTCTCCATCCTTAGTAAGGATAGGTGCTGAAGTCCCTGCCCCTTCCCTACCAGAAACCCCCCATTCTTGGGGATAATGGGTGCTGGAGTCCTTGTTGGAGGAGAAGCAGCCCCTTCCCCATTGAGACCCCTTTTTCCTTGGGGATGATGGCCCTGGAACTCCCTGGAGGGGAGGCGGCCTCTTTTCCCACCGGGGACCCCTCCATCCTTGGGGATGATGGGTGCTGGAGTCTTCGTTGGAGGAGAAGCAGCCCCTTCCCCATTGAGACCCCCTCTATCCTTGATGGCGCTAGAGTTCCCCTGCGGGGAGGGGGGAGAAGCAGCCCCTTCCCCACCGGGAACGGGAGCAGCCCCTCCATCCTTGGGAACGATGGACACTAGAGGCTCTCTTCGGGGTTCGTTTGGGGAGAAGCAGACCCTTCTTTATCAGGACGGTTCCATCCTTGGGGACGATGGGTGCTGGAGTCCCTCCTTGGGGAGGGCCAACCCCTTCTCCTTCGGGACCCCCTCCCTCTTTGGGGACGATGGGTGCTGGAGTCCCTCCTTGGGGAGGGCCAACCCCTTCTCCTTCGGGACCCCCTCCCTCCTTGGGGACGATGGGTGCTGGAGTCCCTCCTTGGGGAGGGCCAACCTTCTCCTTCGAGACCCCCTCCCTCTTTGGGGACGATGGGCGCTGGAGTCCCTCCTTGGGGAGGGCCAACCTTCTCCTTCGAGACCCCCTCCCTCTTTGGGGACGATGGGTGCTGGAGTCCCTCCTTGGGGAGGGCCAACCCCTTCTCCTTCGGGACCCCCTCCCTCCTTGGGGACGATGGGCGCTGGATTCCCTCCTTAGGGAGGGCCAACCCCTTCTCCTTCGGGACCCCTCCCTCTTTGGGGACGATGGGTGCTGGAGTCCCTCCTTAGGGAGGGCCAACCCCTTCTCCTTCGGGACCCCTCCCTCTTTGGGGACGATGGGTGCTGGAGTCCCTCCTTGGGGAGGGCCAACCTTCTCCTTCGAGACCCCCTCCCTCTTTGGGGACGATGGGTGCTGGAGTCCCTCCTTGGGGAGGGCCAACCTTCTCCTTCGGGACCCCT
>NW_015386318.1:137733-169429 GCF_001527695.2 Protobothrops mucrosquamatus | reverse complement strand
CCCCCCGTCTTTAAACAAACAGTGTAGCTTTCGGCTCGGTTTTGCAACAAACAGGAAGCCCAAACATTGGAAGACGCCGCTGCGCTCGGCTCCTTCCGCTCCGAGTTCTGACCTAGGGCTTAATTTTTTATTTTTTATTTTTTAAAAAGGGATGGGGTAGGAGGGAACCAAAGTCTCCCCCCCTTTTCCCCCCCCCCCAGGGTTAAAGGGGCTGTTTCTGAATGAAGGTAGAATGCAAAAGCCTCCACTGGTTAGTATTGCGAGGAACTTGGGGGGGGGAGAATAAAATAAAATAAAACAAACCCCCTTCTTTTCTAAATACAGGGTGTTCTCGACTTAACGACCGCCATGGAGCCCCAAACGTTCTGTTGTTAAGGGAGACGTTGGTTAAGTGAGTTTTAAGACCTTGTCAAGTGAATTATTGCAGTTGTTAAGTAACAACAAGCAGGGGTAGTCAACCTTGGCTCTTTTATGACTCGTGGACTTCAACTCCCAGAATTCCTGAGCCAGCTAAGCTGGCTCAGGAATTCTGGGAGTTGAAGTCCACGAGTCATAAAAGAGCCAAGGTTGACTACCCCTGGGTTAAAGCAAAGCTGGCTTTTGCTTGTCCGGAGGGGATCACGTGACCCCAGGACGCTGCGACCGTCGTAAATATGAGTCGGTTGCCAAGCGTCTGTGTTTTGACTGCGTGATCCTGGGGATGCTGCGACGGCTATAAGGGGTGAAAAAATGGTCCCAAATCACTTTTATTTCAGTGCCGTTGTAACTTTGACCAGTCATTAAACAAACGGTTGTTCAGAGGAGGAATAGCCTTCATTTCGGAACCAACCTTGGTCAACTTGAAAGAGGTGGATTTTCTAATAGAGAAGCAGGCAAAAATATTCCCCTCTCATCTTTAAGCTTGGAATTAAGGAGGGCATCCGAAGCAACTCCTGTTGAATTAAAGGAAGTGAGGTAGACTTAGGCCGACCCCATTCAAAAGTAAGATTTTTGCCAGGGCAAAAGATTGTGTAATTTGAGATCTCTTCAGCTTGGCCTTGCCGTTTCCAACCTCCCTTCAAATGAGCTTCTAATTTATCAAAACTTAGGAGGGCATTTGGGGGGTAGAATTAGGCATGAAGGGAAGATCCAACACTGGAAGTTTTTAAGAACAGACTGGACAGCCATTTGCCTGAAATGGTCTAGGGCAGGGGTAGGCAAGCTTGGCTCTTTTATGACTCGTGGACTTCAACTCCCAGAATTCCTGAGCCAGCCATGCTGAGGAGAAATGGAGAGGTTTCCATGCTAAGCCATGCTGGCTCAGGAATTCTGGGAGTTGAAGTCCACGAGTCATAAAAGAGCCATGGTTGCCTACCCCTGTGCTAGGAGGAGCAGATGGAGAATAGAAGTGGGATTCACGGCTCTATCTAAGCAGAGATTGGCCTAGTTCAGGGGTAGGCAACCTTGGCTCTTTTATGACTCGTGGACTTCAACTCCCAGAATTCCTGAGCCAGCTATGCTAGCTCAGGAATTCTGGGAGTTGAAGTCCACGAGTCATAAAAGAGCCAAGGTTGCCTACTCCTGGTATAGGGTTTCCTGCCTGAGCAGGAGGTTGGACTAGATGACCTCCAAGGTCCCTTCCAATTTTTTTTTTTATTATTATTATTATTATTATTATTATTATTATTATTATTATTATTATTATTATTATTATTATTATTCCTCTTGGAAGCATTCAGATTTAATGCAAACGCCAAATAAAACTCCTAACCTTGCAAATGGATAACTTAAAACCTTTTCATTGGGATTTTTCTTCTTGATCCACTTTCGTTTCGGATCAAGGGTTGAATGGTAGGAAACCCCGACGTTGACGTCGGCTTTTCCAGGCAGAGCATGGGGTGAGTAATCCATAGCACTCCTGCTTTGCTTAACAGGGCCCCAGTTTGGCGTGGGCATTTGTATGGGCTAAACTGGAGTCCTGTAAGATCTTGTCCCAGCTTTGCCCAGACAGGGAGTGTTCTGGTTCCGGCAGTGATCCTGCTCGGCAGGCAGAAAAACCCCCCTTGAAGTTTGCAATCGCTGTCCGGCTGGCTCCGATTTCCCTCTCCCCAAGGGGGTCAGGGATCACAGTTTGAAAATCCCTAGGATAATTTGCTTAAAAGCGGTGATATCTGTATAGACCAGGGGTAGACCACCTTGGCTCTTTTATGACTCGTGGACTTCAACTCCCAGAATTCCTGAGCCAGCATGGCTCAGCTTGGAAACCTCTCCCTTTCCCCTCAGCATGGCTGGCTCAGGAATTCTGGGAGTTGAAGTCCACGAGTCATAAAAGAGCCAAGGTTGC
Source organism: Protobothrops mucrosquamatus (assembly GCF_001527695.2). NCBI lineage: Eukaryota > Metazoa > Chordata > Lepidosauria > Squamata > Viperidae > Protobothrops > Protobothrops mucrosquamatus. Next base: position 167,106 of record NW_015386318.1, on the reverse strand, counting down.
CTACCCCTGGTATAGACCATGGAGGGAATCCTCCATTGAGTGCGGTTGTAACTATGAATGGTCACTAAACGAACTGTTGTAAATCAAGGAATATCTGTATTTTTATTATGGTTTGGGGGAGAATTCAGTTATGGTAGAATTCAATATGGCATTATGCATATATTTAATTTGGTGGTTTGGAGGCTAGAGAAAAGCATTTGGCCCTGGAAGACAGAATCTTGTAATTGGGAAGAGGGAGAGGGCAATTGGGGGGGGGGGTTGCCTGGAACACGGCATGGTGGTCAGTATACAACTGTGCGGGGAGTAGGAGGGGGGCTGCCTGTAGCTCAAAAATCTTCTGTTTGCAGAGCCTGGGGTGCCTTTTTACAATTGGCCAGTATGGTTTCTGCCTTTTTAAACCAGCCAGAAAATATTAATGTAATCCCTAAAGGCAAAGTTTAAAATACTCTCCTGGTCACTTTTGACTTTTCTTGGCAGTATACGGAAGAGGTTTGACGCTGCTGCTTATTTTATTTTTCCCAGCCTCCCATTCCAGTACATCATGATTGTCCCCCCTAACCAAACACCAACCAGATCCAGCCATATTTGGCCCGGTGCTCTTCCCCCAAACCTTTTTTGCAGGGAATTAAATGGGAGATCAGCCCAGTGGGTCCTCCCTATCTAGCCCTGCTTTTCATCATCAAAATACGTTCCTTTTCCTGAACTGCCTCAAAATGTTGGTGAGGGTCCTGAGTGGGAAGCCCCTAGCAGGAATTCCAACTGGGGGGCATCCGTTTGGGGCAGGGGTAGGCAACCTTGGCTCTTTTATGACTCGTGGACTTCAGCTCCCAGAATTCCTGAGCCAGCCATGCTAGCCCAGGAATTCTGGGAGTTGAAGTCCAAGAGTCATAAAAGAGCCAAGGTTGCCTACCCCTGGTTTGGGGAATGCTGTTCTCGAGAGACGGGAGATCCGGATCGAGCAATGGCGAATGGCAGAGAATCATAGGAGATTGAGGAAAGGAGATTCCACGGTGTGGGGATTGTGTGGAGTTGAACTAGAAATACACACAGAAGTTGTCTGTTGGCAAGAAGTGCAGAGAGGCTGGGAGAGAAGAGTCCGAAAATCAAAAGGAGGCTGGCAGAGATCCTGGGGGTTGGGCGAGATTGAAAAATAACCAAGATCATCCTAGTTTTGAGCGGAGACTAAGATTATTTCTGGGACAAAAATATCCAGATCTCCTGCTCATTAAATCTCACTTAGCTCTGTTGCTTAACTACAGGAGCTGCTCAGTCCTGGATCTGTAAAATGGGACTCAGAATATTTCTGATGGGATTCCCCCCCCCCTTACCAAGCTGTTGTGCAGATTAGATTGATTTCTTCCTCTGCTGTAGCCATGGCTGGTTTAAAGGATGGTTTGCTGCCTAGGCCAGTGATGGCGAACCTTTTAGAGACTGAGTGCCCAAACTGCAACCCAAAACCCATTTATGCATTGTTGAGTGCCGGGTGGATGTGGCCCATTGGGCGGGCCTGGCCAATAGGGTGGGCGTGGCCCATTGGGTGGGCGTGGCTGCAGTGGTAATGGCAGACTGGGTGGGACTAAAAAGTTCAATCAATCAATTCCAACTTTGCAAGATCTTTTTTTTTCCCGCGAGAAGTTGAAATTGACTGATTGAACCTTTTTTTTTCTTTTGCACATGGCAGCGGAGGCCTAAAGCGAAAAGGTTTTATAAAATCCAGCTGTAGGGCTGGGGCGATGGCGACGGCGCGCGTGACCACAGAGAGGGCTCTGAGTGCCGCCTCTGGCACCCGTGCCATAGGTTCGCCACCACTGGCCTAGGCCAAAGTTGACGAAGTTTGCATAGCAAGCCAAACACTAAACTTACTTTTATTGTCTGCCCTGACTTTAGTTCATGCAACAGGGCTGGGGGGAGAGATCCTTCACCTCATTAATCAATGAGCCAGATCACTTTGGTGAACAGATTTAGACACCGCCATGTAATGTTGCTTGTCAAGGCTGTTTTGGGGATAGGAAGGCCGTCCAGCAGATGTTGGTTTTGGTAGAAGTTTGAAGATGTTGCTTCTTTCGTTGCATCCTCTCACAGAGAAAGGAAAATGCGAATTGTTCCGTAGCCCTGAGATTTTTGTACAGCTTTCTTTAGTCTTGAGTGCCTTCTGGGTATTTAGAACTACACTTCCTATCTTCCCTAGTTAGCACCATAGAAGGACAAAGCTGTTGTCAAACAATGAGCGTTGCTGGGGTTGTGAGCTGTCCTTGAACGGCGGGCTTCTGTGTCCTTGCTAGACACTGGGTCACAAAAACAGGAATTTCAATCAAAGGCCTCTTCAACCTCACCCCGTGGCTGGCACACTGCCTGCTGGAATCCGTGTATGGGGGAAACGGTAGCCTTTGTGCCAGGAAGATAGATAAATAGATATTCTTTTTGGGACAGAGCTGTGTTTCTCAATCTTAGCAACTTCAAGAGGTGTGGACTTCCAACTCCCAGAATTCCCCAGCCAGCCATGCAACAACCATGCAATTCCCTTAAGAACTGCAGGTTCCCTTAGCAAGCGTGTGTGTGGGGGGGGGGAAGTCATAAAGTCAGGCATATTTAACCACCACCTTGCTTAGCAACTAGTCCCAATTCTCGACGTGTTTCGAGGACTACCTACAGAACTCGAACCCAACTCCAGGCAAAGCCAACGTAAATTGCTCCTGGATGATGTCAAGTCACCATCCCCATGCATGGAGGTGCTGTGCCATGCGCAGCAAACAAGATGTGCTGCAAAAGGGAATTGTTTGTTCCACGTGGGACAGAGCATTGTGTTCAGGCAAAATCTTTACGCAGTTGAGCCGTGACGCCGTCAACACCCTGGATAAAGAGAGCAGCCAGGCCAACTTGTCCCTGGACCCTGGCATCCTCTCACGTCACAGGGATGGGCTTCAGATCTTTGGGGATGTGGGCAAGGGGTGGCACTCAGCTGGCCTTGGCTTAGAGGCTAAGCTGGGTCCACCCTGGTTGGCATTTGGGTGGGGGACCTTCTGGGGAATTCCAGAAGTTCTGGATAAACAGAGGAATTGGAAAAGGAAAACGGCAAATTTGCTTCCACAAAACAGCCCAGAAAATTACGGGAGGCTTGTAGGCAGAGATCCCTGGCAGCCTGTGATCCTCAAAAATCAGGAGGCGTGTGGACGCACATTTCAAACCCTCTTATTAAAATGATTTATAATAAATCACTGCTAGACTGAAAGGTGTTCTGACACTCCTCCTGATCGGGTGTCTCTGTGTGTTGGTAATTCAGAGGCAGGTTGTAAAAAAGACAGTGCAAACATTGGGAGAGGGAGCAGCAGGTCCAGTCCCAGTACTAAAATAAAATCGAGGCAGACTCTTTGATCTGGAGGTGAGCAAAATGGCTCCTCATTAGCGTGGTTTGCTTTCACAGCTGCTAATTGCTGAGGGCAAGCCGTGGCTCCTTGGTCTCCATCGGAAAGGGAAGTCCAACCAATTACAGAGGCAGGAACAAGGATGGGGATGGACCCTTCTCTGCTTCTAAAGAGATGGGGTTTTTGTGGGGGGGAGAAAGCCAGCAGCCCTCTCTCCCTGATGAGTTAGTCTTCTACCTGCAGGGAACTGGATCTGTTTGAAGAGTTTTGCAACGGTGGGAGAGAGAGCAGAGCTTGGGCTGTGGCGTTAACAATAGCAGGCCCAGTTCATATTGACCTGTATATCTCCAGACCTCAGTGGATGAGGTCTAGGGAGATTCTCAATCATCCAAGCTGTGGTTGTCCCAAAGGTGCTTTTTTCCAAAAGGCAACTGGACTTTCTTGTTCTTTTTTTTTTTCTTGAAAACTTTTCATTTCTTATCCAAGAAGCTTCTTCAGTTCAAAGAAATGTTTTCTTTCTTTATTTATTGATTTATAAATTTTATTGGTTTTTAAAACATAAATCACATAATAGTCGGTTAACAGTGTGTTTGCTTGGTTTACATTTGTAAGGGAAGATCATTAACAATTGATTTCTATAATTCGTAATCCACATATTCCAACAAATGTCTCTTTTTCTCTTAAATATTCTCTCTGGTGGGTCCTGTCATTTATATTCTAAATTTTCATTTAATATTTTCACAATATGAATCAGAGAGTTTTTCCGTCTATTTTTCCCCGACCAATTGTACAATTTATTCCAGATTTCATAATAATCTGTTTCACTCTTATCCTTGAGTTCTAATGTCAACCTATCCATTTCCGCACAGGATAAAATCTTATTTATTACTTCTTCTTCTGAGGGTGTCTCATTATCCTTCCATCTCTGTGCAAAGGCTAATCTTGCTGCTGTTAGCATGTGTAATAATAGGTATAGGGATCCTTTATGGTACCTAACCTTAGTGATACCCAGCAGAAAGAGTTCTGGTTTTAGCTCAATGTTCTGCATTAGTATCTTTTCTAGCCACTGTTTTATCAAATGCCCAAATGTTTGTACTTTTGAACATTCCCACCACATATGATAGTAGGTCCCTAGTGATTCTTTACATTTCCAAAATTAAAGAAATGTTTTCAAGGGGAAAAGCGCAGTTGCCTTTTGGAAAAGCACCTTTGGGTCAAAGGGTGATGCCAAACCACCCCTGCCCATTAGCCATTGCCTGCCTCGCAGGATTCGTTGTAAACTTACCGCAGGGACCTCTCCAGCTTCCTTGGGAGAAGGGGGGGGGACTCTCACCTTGCTTGCCAAAGAAGAGCAAATGCCATTTTTGGCCAAGGGCAGCAGAGTCTGCCATGCTGGCTGTGGAGTCGAGATAGGTTTTGTCCATCTGTGAAGTGCGATAAACGCAAACGGCTTCACGCTGTCCAGATAGGAACCGTTGTTTCCTTTTGGGGGGAGGCAGAAATGCTGGAAGTGTCTCTCTTTTCATTTTCGATGCCGGCGGCCAGTTCTGGTTGCATCAGGAGCAAAACAAGCAGATTGAATCGTGAGATGAATTGGTGGGTTTTATTTTCTGGTGGAACCATCCTATAATTTCCAGAATTCCCGAGGCGATGCTATGGCATTGGTGAGTTTTCTGTGCTAAGCTATTCGTTCTCCCTAACCTTGCAGGAGTCTTACCCATCTTCGTCGCCAATATGGTTTGTGGAATCAGATGACCCCAACTTGACTTCAGTGCTGGAGCGATTAGAGGATATTAAAAGCAATACTTTGGTAAGGAAAAATCCATCCTTGAGCTTTCTTTAATCTGAAGGGGGCCTCGGGTTCGAATCTCAAAAGGGTTCAGTTTTCAATAGCGTTCAACTCGGAGAGCTCACCCTCCATCCAGCAAAGCCCTTCGCAAAATAACAATGATCTCATCTGGTCAATAATGTATTTTAATTACTAACACCAGAGCTAAATAACATTCACAAATCCTTCAGCAACTGCAAGTCAGGAAATGAATAAATGCTGCTTCGAGGTGGGAAACCTGCCTGCAGTGTGCTACAGAAGGAAACTATTTTTGCGAACAAACCTAGACAGGGTTATTATTTTGATTTAGGATCCCGGCGTTCTGCACATGCAGGAGAAAGCAGGGAGGGAAATCTCTCTTTCCAAACATCGTTTCCAGCACCTTGAAGGCCCAGTAGGTAGAAATTTGGAAAAAGAACAGCTTCCTTCTCTTACTCTTATCGCTGTCCTGCAGCAGGCTGGATCCTGGCTTCGAATGCCGGCTTCTGTTTTCCCTTTTGTCTTTAGTCATGCTGCAGTTCTCTTTTTTATGGGCAAACTTAATTGTCTCCCCGCTGGCACTTAGAATCCATTTTTAATGTTTGTCTGTGCAGCAATTGGATTTTTGAATTGCTTTCCCTAAGCCAGCTGCCAAAGGTTTTATTTTCAGAGGCTGGAGAATCATTGACTAATTCCAAGAACTGGCCGCCTGTGGAAAGCTAGTACAGGCCAGTCCTCAACTTACGACCACAGATGTTCTGTTGCTAAGCAAAATGGTTATTAAGCGAGTCACGCCTACTTTTTCGCCCAGCGTATCGCTGCAGCTGTTAAGTGAATCGCTAGCCGTTAAGCAAACCCAGCAAATTTTGCTTGCTGCGAAGGTCGCAGATAGGAATCATGTGACCCCAGAGCTCTTGAACCGTCATAAATCCTTGCCGTGCACCCAAATTATGATCACGGGACCGTGAAGATCGTGTGACGGTCAGAAGTGTAAGGATCAAGTCGTAAGCCACTTTTTCCCGCGCTGTTGTAAACTTTGAACAGTCGCTAAATGAATGGTTGTAAGTAAGTCAAGGAACTAAAGAGAAGGCTTCTGGATCAGGTTTGATGTCTTGATTTTTCGTGCACTCTGGCATGAATTTTGATCAGAGGAGGGGGTGGATCAGGGCTTTCTCTGCCCATTTTGCTAGAATAATTGGAACAGAGCAAACTGTTTCCAGGGGAATTTAGTGAGGGCTAAAGATCTAACACTAATAAGAAAAGTACTGGATATTTCCTTGATCCCTGGATTTGTTAGTAGAGACCGCTCGCCTTTGTCTCATAACTCAAGGAAAACCAGCGTCCCTTGTGGGACATGAGCTGAAGAAGCAGAAGACCCCCCAACCAGTGTGGAATGGGACAACTCGCTGCAGCCAACTCACCACACCCAACTTGCCGCGGAACAATTTAATAATTTAAAATAAATTTTAAAAAATGATTTGAATTTACATCATTCCCATTTCATTCTGTCCCTCCTTTTACATCCTTCCTTAAAGGATTCTGTTCCACCATTTCTTTGATATTAGTGTAACTCTTGAAGCAAGTTTGTCCCATCTTGAGTTGGCCATGACGAGCTGGCCGTGTTGAATTGTCCTAGACCCAACCATGGAGGCCTCTTTAAATCTCCTTTTTTTCCCCCGCAGCTTCTCCAGCAGCTGAAGCGATTGATCTGTGACCTCTGCCGACTCTACAACCTTCCCCAGCATCCGGATGTCGAAATGTTAGATCAGCCCTTGCCATCTGGCCAGGTAAGGAAGGCCCTGTTGAAAGGGCTTGAGGACACAGGACTGAAAGTCCTGCCAAGCGGGCAGATGACTGCAGAGTTTCATCCCAGGGTGTGAGAGAGGTGACTCAGAAGCCTGTCATTGCTGGCCAGAGGAGTGGCTGTTTGAGGGATGCTCCGCGGTGGCTGTCCGTGCAGGCCAGGCGTTTGTTGACACACCTAGAAGCTCTTGGCTTCCTTGCTCAAGTCATCTTCGTGGAGAAGGCAGTTTGTTTAGTTGATGAGGATCTTTTATTGTGTTCTAGAATGGAACGACCGAAGAGGCGACATCAGAAGAGGAAGAGGAGGAAGATATGGGTGAAGTAGGTGGTCTTGCTTGCAGCCTGCTCTTCTCTTTATTTTTGCTTCTGGATCATTATCTGTCCAGAAAACGAAGGTGGGAAGGTCTAAGGAAGTCATCGGAGGTCAGTGCTCCGACCTAATGCTCTCCAGATGTTCTGGATTCTAGCCAGCAATGAGAGTCCCTCACATCTAGAAAGCATCAACTTGTCTTCCGTATGGTTCCACCTCTTAGAGAGCCCCTTTGTTTGAACCAGTCGGATCTTCTTCCAAAGCTGGCCTGGTCTGGATCAGTCCAGATTAACAGAATAAAAAGAGTTGGAAGGGACCTTGGAGGCCTTCTAGTCCAACCCCCTGCTCAGGCAGGAAACCCTATACCATTTCAGACAGATGGTTGTCCAATTTCGTTGACCAATCTCTTCTTAAAAACCTCCAGTGATGGAGCACCCACAGCTTCTGGAGGCTGGTTGTTCCACTGGTTAATTGTTCTAACTGTCAGGAAGTTTCTCCTTAGTTCCAGGTTGCTTCTCTCCTTGATTAGTTTCCATCCGTTGCTTGTCCTGCCTTCGGATGCTTTGGAGAATATGTGGCACCCCCCTCTTCGTTGTGGCAGCCCCTCCAATATTGGAACACTGCTATCATATTCCCCCTAGTTCTTCTTTTCATTAAACTACCCAGTCCAGATCTTCTGTAATCTTCATGCTCCCTTCCGCTGCACCAGTTGTGGCATTGTAAGCCTTGCCTGTTCCTATCCTAAAGTCTTCCTGTAGCCTCTCCTGGCTGAGAAACAGGCGTGATCCACGCAAACTGCCAGACGGCTGGCGTGTTCCTGAGCTTCTGCTTTCCAGCACTCTGCAATCTTGCCTTGTAGGACATTGATCTGGATCATTATGACATGAAGGAAGAAGGGCCTGCCGAAGGGAAGAAATCCGAGGATGAGGGCATCGAGAAGGAGAATCTGGCCATTCTGGAAAAAATCCGAAAGAATCAAAGGGAGGATCACCTAAACGTAAGTGCTTGGTAGGTGCGAGGACAGGAATCCATTAGAAAGTTTACTGCGTTTCACCTATGAAAGAAACGAAAGCGGAAGGAGGGCGTTAGAGGCACCCCAGGCCTTTTCGCTGGCCTTGAATTCATGTTATTTTAGACTTTTGAAGGATCACCTTGAAATGGCCTGTATTGAAGGTAGACCTCAATTTATGGCCACAATTGAGGCTGGAACTTCCATGGCTAAGCCACGTGGTCATTGAGTGAGTTGCACCCAATTTTACCTCTCCCCCCCCCCCCAAGTCATTAAGTGTATCCTGCATTGATTTTGCTAGTTGGAAGCCTCTTAGGAAGATCCTAGATTAGGGCTCTCCAAAACTGGCAACTTTACAATTTGTGGACTTCAATTTTCAGAATTCTTCAGCCAGCCTGGCTGGCTGAGGAATTCTGGGAGTTGAAGTCCACAAGTCTTAAAATTTGGTGAGCCTGGGAGACAAAAACCCATCATAAATACCTGCCTGTTGCTAAGCACCTCAGTTTTGATTATGTGACCATGGGGACATCGTGGCAGTTGTACGTGTGAAAAAAGATCCCTTTTTTCAGTGCTGTCATAACTTAAAATGGTTATTAAATAATGGTTGTAAATCGAGGTATATGGTATTTTTATTTTGCATTTTATTTGCGTAGATTATATCTGTTTTTCTCCCTTTTTCTGTCTGCAGGGTGCAGTTTCTGGATCTGTCCAAGCATCGGATCGACTAATGAAAGAGCTCAGGGATATATATCGGTCACAAAGTTTTAAGACAGGTAAGTGTTTTTTGTTTTTTTTTCTAATGGAGCAAATAATGTGATACCTTACAGTATAGGCATAATTTCTTTTGGTTAAGCATAACTATGGCTGCGATTCCTAGCCTGCTTAATCGAGTCCATAAAGTCCATGGGAAGCTTTTAAAGAGAACAGGCGTAGATTTTCACCGCCAATCTGTAAACATCTGGAATTATATATGTGTTATATTTGTGTGTAAGAGATACGATATTTAGATGATGCTGGGCGTTTGTTTGTTTTTATCCAGCTGTGCTATCAGAATGTGATTTCTAAGTGAATTATCTCTCTTTGGTGCCCTTTTTTCAAAAGATGCTTTTTTTAAAATTAAAAAAAGCTCACTTTTCCTTGTCTTGAAATGAAAACATTTTTTTTTTTTACACCTTCTCAAAATACCACAGGTGACATGGCAAAGAGACGTCAGGAGGCCTGGCTATTTGCGTACTTCAGAGAAAGTGCTAATGAGGGCAGGTTGCGAAGCCCTTTGGACTTACTGCTCCAGACCTGGGTCTCAATTAAGTTCAGTAGCACCTGCTTGGCCTTCAGAAGGCATGGTGTGAGAGACGGTCCTTTTTTTAGCTGAAAATTATGTTTTTTCGGGAACATGTTTTTTTGGGTTTTTTTGCAAAAAAAGCCCGAAAGTAAGAAAAATGAATTCATTCTCCCCGCTTGCAATTTTTTCTTTTCCACTGATCGTTTCATCTGCTTAACTGAGCAGAAGGCTTCCTAGTGTGTCTTCAGAAAACAGTGCTTGCCTTGGTCTCCTCTCGTATTTGTTGCTTATACAGGTATCCCGTGACTTAACAACAGTTCATTTAGTGACGTTCGAAGTTACAACGGCACTGAAAAAAGTGACTTACGACTGTTTTTCACACTTAACGAACGACGGTTGCAGCATCCACGTGATCAAAATTCGGGCACTTGGCAATTGACTCGCATTTATGACGGTCGCAGTGTCCCGGGGTCATGTGACCATCCCCTTTTGCGCCGTCACAAGCAAAGTCAGTGGGGAAAGCCAGATTCACTTAACAACCGTGCTACTAACTTAGCAACTGCAATTATTCACTTAACAAGAAGAAAGGTCGTAAAATGGGGCAAAACTCACTTAAGAAATGTCTCCCTTAGCAGCAGACAAATCAAGGACTACCTGTAGTAGCCTTTCCTACCTCTGGATACCCAATGAGCAAGAATGCTTGCTGTAATTGGATTTGGACGAGGGGATAGATGGGGAAATCTTCAAATTTGCAGATGACACCAAGCTGGCAGGAATGGCCAACACTCCAGAAGACAGGCTTAGGATACAGGAGGATCTGGACAGACTTAAACACTTGGGCGCTATCTAACAAAATGAAATTCAGTGGTGAAAAAAGCAAGGGTCTACATTTAGGCAAGAAAAACCAAATGCGCAGGTATAGTATAGGGGGTACCTTGCTCAATAGTAGTGACTGTGAGAGGGACCTTGGAGTCCTAGTGGACAATCACTTAAATAGGAGCCAGCCATGTGCTGCAGCTGCCAAAAAGGCCAACACAGTGCTAGGCTGCATTAACAGAGGGATAGAATCAAGATCACGTGAAGTGTTAATATCACTTTACAATGCCTTGGTAAGGCCACACTTGGAATACTGCCTCCAGTTTTGGTCACCGCAGTGCAAAAAAGATGCTGAGACTCTAGAAAGAGTGCAGAGAAGAGCAACAAAGATGATCAGGGGACTGGAGGCTAAAGCATATAAGGAACGGTTGCTGGAATTGGGTATGTCTAGTTTAACGAAGAGAAGGACGAGGGGGGACATGATAGCAGTGTTCCAATATCTCAGGGGCTGCCACAAAGAAGAGGGAGTCAAGCTATTCTCCAAAGCACCTGAAGGCAGGACAAGAAGCAATGGATGGAAACTAACCAAAGAGAGAAGCAACCTGGAACTAAGAAGAGATTTCCTGACAGTTAGAACAATTAACCAGTGGAACCACCTGCCTCCAGAAGCGGTGAATGCTCCAACACTGGAAGTTTTCAAGAAGAGACCGGACAGCCATTTGTCCGAAATGGTATAGGGTTTCCTGCCTGAGCAGGGGGTTGGACTCGATGACCTCCAAGGTCCCTTCCAACTTTATTATTATTATCATTATTATTATTATCATTATCATTATCATTATCATTATCATTATCATTATCATTATCATTATTATTATTATTATTATTATTATTATTATTATTATTATTATTATTATTATTATTATTATACAGTAATAAAGCACTGGGTAAATTCAGTTTTTATGCCTACAATGAATTGTAAGGATCAGAATGCTGCAGGGTGGTGTTCTTTGTTTCTTTTTAAAAATTCTACGTCCATCTTTTCCACTGGTTAAAGAGCTGCATCCTGGACTGCTAGTTTAAAAAAAAACAAAAAAAAAAACAACCAACCAAATTGCAAAGCTTCCTCCCACAGAATCCTTCCGTCCTGTTCACGGATGTACTGGAAAGCTTTTTAAGGACTGGCGTGACATGGAACCATCTGTCCTCCTGGGCGATGGCAGCTCTTGGCTGACCTTGACGAAGCTAAGCAGGGTTGACCTGCTTAATGTTTGGTTGGGAAACGTCCAGAGATGAAGCCACCCTTATGGTGCAGATGACAATGGAGATTGTCAGTCATCCAGGTCGCGGTTGCCCCGCAGGTGCTTTTTCAAAAGGCAACTGGACTTCCTTTGTTTTTGTTTTTCTTGAAGACTCTTCACTTCTCCTCCCAGAAGCTTCTTCCGTTCAGAAGAAAGGAAGAAGCTTCTTGGATGAGAAGCGAAACGTCTTCAAGGGGGGAAAAAAGTCCCAAAGAAAGTCCTGCTGCCTTTTGGAAAAGCACCTTTGGGATACGGAGCAGATGCTTAGCATCGAAATGGTGGAACCGTTGAGTACCCCCCACGGGGTCTGCGTCTGTTTATGTTTTCATACTCGTGCAAGTGTCTTTTGTTCAGAGAACCTGTCCTTGAATACAAAGTAGGGGGGATTCATGGAGATATTGAAAAGTCCTTGATATTAAAAAAAAAAAAAACTTCCGTGGACCAAGTTGGCTTGTTTTGAAACTTAGTGAAGTTCCCAGCCCCATTCCAAACCCTGATCATCTAATCAAGTGCTTCTTTTTTCCATTCCCCCCTTACAGGGATTTATTCAGTGGAACTTGTGAATGACAGCCTATATGAGTGGCATGTGAAACTTCTAAAGTAAGTCTGCTTGCCTTCCCCTCTGCCCTGTACTGTGACGAGAGCAAGGGTTGACACTCTGCAAAAACTCAGATCTGAGACTTATACACACACACACACACACACACACACACACACACACACACACACACCTGGGAAAGTCTACTCTCTTGCTGCATTTTTTACTTTGTCAGCCAAATAGCAACATCTCTTTACTGGAGAATTAATCCCCTCCAGAGGTGCCGAGACTACAGGTACCCCTTGAGTTAACGACCGTAATGGAGCCAGCCCATCACGGTTGCAAACTGAGTCAGTCGTGGGATTGACCCAGTTTTGTGACCTATTTTGCAGCTGTTGTTAAGTTGAAGTAATGGTTCGCTATGGGCTGGTTATGGCTAAAAAAAAACACAAAGTATAAACGCTGGTGTGGGGCAAAACTTGTAGACTGTGGTGTTGTGATCCAGGGATGTTGCTGAGTGTCTAAAATGTGGTCACATGACCGTGGGAGGGGGCAGCCATCGGAATTTCAAACCTGAGTGGTAAGCTATTCCCAGGGAAGTCTGCCGTAACTTCGGTTGCTAAGCAACCGGTCGTAAGTCAAGGACTACTCCTATAGGTCCCAGAATTCTTTCTTAATTCCAATATCTCGGAAGAGTTGCTTATCCTTTGCATGGCATCCAGAATTCGTTTGAGCCCTTAATTATGGGCAAGTCACTCCCTAGGGCAGGGGTGGGGACCCTTGGCTCTTTTATGACTTGTGGACTTCAACTCCCAGAATTCCTGAGCCAGCCGGATGGCTGGCTCAGGAATTCTGGGAGTTGAAGTCCACAAGTCATAAAAGAGCCAAGGGTCCCCATCCCTGTCCTAGGGAGATGGGTTGTGCCTTGAAGAGAGCATGTGAGATAAGAAGAAGGGTTGGTCAGCCATCCTTTGGCCTTGCAATTCAATTATTCCATCTCTTCTGCTTCCTTTCTCTCTCATAACCACGTCCAGGGTCGATCCTGACAGCCCGTTACACAGCGATCTCCAAGTCTTGAAAGAAAAAGAAGGCGTGGAATATATTTTGCTCAACTTCTCTTTTAAGGTAGGAAGGAAAGAGGAAGCAATTCACCAGTGCAAGACTGTTTCTTTTACTCAACGTATTCTCACCACTCTGGGGAGTCAACCGTCTTTCCCAAGATAGAGGCTAATGCTTCTCTCTTTATTTGTTTCAGGATAATTTCCCTTTTGACCCTCCGTTTGTAAGAGTGGTCTCTCCAGTGCTCAGTGGAGGGTAGGTTCATTTTTTTTAAAAAAAAATCATTATTCAAGAATTACAAATCTGATATTTCAGCCATTATTCAGGAATTACAAATCTGATGTTTGTCTTGTGTTCTGGACACTTAATTGGTGCAGCTTTTTCAAGAGAGTAGTAAGAGAAATACAGGTAGACCTATTATCTAAGGTTGGGTGTCAAGAACCCTTTTTTCTGTCCTCATTCCTGGAACTGGACTGTCAGCAGTCAGTCTATTTTCCTTTGAGTGTAAAATATTTGCACGTGAGGTGTTAAGGGGATTCCTGCTCTAACTGGGGAGATATGAGCAAGAATCAAAAGGGTTAGAATTTGAATGTTTATCAAGATTTCCTGAGCCTCTTAGAGAGTATAGCAAAGTGCGCTGTGAAAAATGCCCCACATGAAAATGAGATGGTTGTCACAAAAGGCAATATCGAAATACCGTAATTGCACGGTGCTTACCGTATTTATCTTCTATAACTGCCTTTCTGCTAAATTATTCTCGTGGCAGCGCCGATTCCCAAACTGTTTGCAGCTCCAGAACTGATTTTACAGCTTTTGATGGTCTCAGTTTCCAAACTGTCACCTGTGGAATGGACATGGTACAAACACAGAGACAAAAAAAAAAGGAGGGGGGGAGATTTTTCAAATTACTTTAGAGCCTTTGGCTCCTGTCTCCGTAAGTTTAACTAAGGAAGTTTGTGTTTAAATGTGACTTTTAACTACTCATTTTGGAGGTAGCTAATATAGACTGGTATAAAATCTCGCCTCCCACTCCCTCTATAGATTGGGGGGGGATTACTCATTTTAATATTAATTTTAATGTTTTAGCTTTTAATGTCTGGTGTTTTAATGCTATAATGGTTTTATTCTGTTAGTTAGGGTGTTGTCAGCTGCCTAGAGATGGGCGGCATACAAATTTTAATACCTAAATAAAGAGCTATTGGAGATGTTCTCAGTGTGCTTTTTATATGTCTCAGGTACGTTCTGGGTGGAGGTGCCCTTTGTATGGAACTTCTAACTAAACAGGTAAATGCAGGGCTGGAGGGTGGCTGCCCATGGTGGAATTATCACCTGACCTTTATGTCCTGGTGGGCTTTGACATGACCACAACACGTGGTTGTTAAGGGAATTGTGCCCGAGTTTATAATCTTTTTTTTTTTTTTTGCCATGGTTGTTAAATGAATCACTGAAGTTTGGCTTGTTGGGAGCTACCTAGAAAGGTCCCAAGTGGAGATCACGTGACCCCGGGAAGCTGCAACCGTTGTGAATGCATGCTGGTTGCCAAGGGTGCAAATTTTGACCCCATGCTCAGAGGGAATGCCATGGCAGTCCTAAAGAATTGGTTGCAAGTCCCTTTTTTCAGTGCTGTTGTAACTGAATGGTTGCCAAACAAAGGTGGTATCGTAAGTCAAGGGCTGCCTGTACATAACTTTGTGGTTACCCCTGACTCTGGAGGACTTCCCTTCACCTTCTTCCTCTCTCCCCTGGACCCTCCCCTGTGGTTTTTAGGGTTGGAGCAGCGCCTATTCCACAGAATCGGTCATCATGCAGATTAATGCCACGTTAGTCAAAGGAAAAGCCAGAATACAATTTGGGGCAAATAAGGTAAGCGACATCGGTGTGTGTTCCCAGCTGTTGAAGTCTTCAGTTTGTCTGTTTCGCTGCAAACCAGTTGGCTTGAAAAGCAGGGGATCATTTGATCACCTAATGGCCAGGTTTTAAAGCAAATCCATTTAATCGAAATACGATTGGAAGTTCTTCTCCCAGATTGCATACCAGGGTTTCTCAATCTTGGCCCCTTCTAGATGTATGGGCTTCAACTCCCAGAATTCCCCAGCCAGCTGTGCATGGCCAGGAGTGAGTTAGGAAGCCACATAAATTTTCTAAATAAAATGAATAAAAAATCTCCTGGGTAAATGAAACAGTGGTGCACTTGGTACCTGTCGCTAGCTTCTTTTAAAGCCCAGCATTGTTGGGGACCCAGTCAATGTGGTGTGTAAAGCATGGTTTACATCTTAAGGTGTATTGATTGAACTGGTGCATTTGCAGTTTATCCTAAAAGCCTAGTTAGATTTTGTCTTAGCACAGCATGAATATTTCTGTATAAATCTCTGTCCACCATCTCAAACCTCTTCTTTGTGCAAGCTGATTTTGTCTCCTTAGAAGGGAAACATAAGCATTTAAAGCCATTCTCTCTCTTCCAGACCCAATACAATCTAGCGAGAGCACAGCAGTCTTATAAATCTCTAGTACAGTTACATGAGAAAAATGGTATGTATGGTATGTATGTAAAACCCATAGTTTTGTAAGTATAACATCAGAAGACCCTGGGGATGCTGCAATTGTCCTAAGAGTGAAAAATGGTCATAAGTCACTTTTTTCAGGACCGTTGTAACTTTGAATGGTCACTAAATGAATTGCTGGAAGTCGGGGACTACCTATAATTGGGCCCTGGGACAATCATTCATTATTTTCTGCTTCAGATTCAGATCCATTGTGTTGAGTACTCGGTGGAGCTGGAAATAAAAAGTGTATTTGTTTTGCTCCTAATTTGTTCCCACGTGCTACACACAACCCTATAAGCCATATACAAACATGGATCTTTTTTACACAGAGACTTCTATCTGCAGCCTTTTTATGTTTCAGAGACCCAGAAATGTGGTGGACCAGTGTCCTTCAGTGGGTTTTCAAGGCATACATCTCGGCATGCATTTTAGACTTCAGGGATACTATATGAAATTATTGTAAAGCATAAAAGTGTCTTGTTTACCATTGTTCCTGCATATTTGTCAATGTGTAATTATTTGCTTCTTCCAGGTTGGTTCACACCTCCAAAAGAAGATGGATAATACTGAGGGCCATACTTACATTTGGACCAATATCAGTGAAAGATTTTATTTCCATGCAAACTCAAGCTATAAAGGCCCCATAACAGCTCATAAATACATTGGTGGATATCCAGTATAAATCACAGCCATACTGTTCTGCTCATTGGACAAGTATTTTGAACAGAACAATACTTTCCTATATTTTCCCAATGGATTGAGCATACCTGTATTTTAGTACTGAATCCCTCACACTGGGTTCTTGGTTTACTAAAATTTCCTATCGACTTTTCTATGCACTTCAGGGTTTTTTATTTTCTCCAGAATGGACTGCAGAGGATTGCAATATATTTTATTTAAAGTCAACCAAGAGGAATAAAGTTAGTTTAATAATGTGTTGTAGAGTTTTCAGATGTTGTAAAACCAATCTCTCTTTTTCCAGGCTTAAAATTTGAGAACGTTTGTAGAATTTCTAATTTGAACGGTGATATGGGAGAAAGTTTGCAATGTGAAAGAATTAAAATGTGGTTTTTTTGTGGCTGTCTTGAGGTTAGAATTCCTTAGTTTCAGCACAGCCAGGCTGTGCCAATAAAACTTTGCAACGGGTCAATATCTACTAGGTTGCTGAGCTGTTCTGATAATTTTTGACTCTAGTTCTTCTTCTCAAGAACGAACCCTAGGTATAAAGCTTGAAAATTTATTTAAAATTCTAGAAAGCCTCTTTACAAGTTCAGTTCCATTAACGGGTTGTTGCAATCATTTGTAGATAATGAACTTAAAAAGCAATGAGCAAAAGTCAAGACACTCCTTATTTTTTTAAGAAGACCAATTTTTAAAAAAAACAAAAGCCACGGAATTCCCAGGAAAATCTTGATTCAGATTGGTGTTTTCTTTTAAATGTCACCATTGTCATGACCATGGATTTTGTTCAGAAAATAATTCTTTTCCTTTTTTAGAAGACCAATTTGGATTGGAAACTGCTGTGAGCCAGTAACAGCTTTATTATTGCCTTACCTTTAAAAAAAAAAAAGCAGGTGTTTTAATTTTTTAGAGCTGAATTTGGGGTCACTTTCTTTATTCATTGGAATTACATTAAAGGAATTAGCATTTTTCTTTCCAAGACCAAAAATGCCTCGGTTCTCCCATGTTCCACCATTTTCACCTCCAAACGTACATCTGTACTTTCTTTGATACCCAAAAGATGATCACAGATGCTGGACTTCAGTTTGAAAGACAAGATTTAAAGACTTCTGCCTGGTGGAACTTTATTTCCTATGATCTTTTGAAGACGTTCTCCAGATGATTTCCAGGATTTTGGCTTACTCGGTTGTACATATTGTTGCTATCGAAATGTCTTAGCCGCCTTAAAACAGAGGACAAATTCTATGAGTTTCCCATAGCTCATTTGAAAACCTGAGGCTAATATTTTGGATACCTAATCAAATTGTTTAATATTTCTAATGGACTAGCACAATGACAGGTGCACACACTCGACTTCTCTATTTTTATTTTATTGGGAGTTTCATTTTAAAAAAAAATTCGGAAACTTAGCAGTGTACAATAATCTGTAAACTTGCATCAAGTTTATGAATAAATGAACCATTTTAAGCATTCTGTTACTGCAATGTTTCTGGAAGAGCCATTTTTGGGGGGGACTTGAATGTGATCTTAAGTTAGTGTAAATATCAACAGTGTTAAAAAGTTGGACTGATTTTGAATTTTTAGTAATGGTAAAAGACAAAAAAGTTCCTGGTACATGATAGTAATTGGAAGCTCAACTATTTCCAGGGACTCCTTGACTTGCGAACAGAATTTCTGTTGGTAAGCAAGGTGGTTAAGTAAGTCACATCTGATTTTGCAACGTTTTGTTGTTAAGCAAAATCTATTTCACTTATTTGCTAAGTGAAACATTTGCTCCATTTTACAACCTTTCTTGCCCCAGTTGTTAAGTGAATCACTGCACTTATTAGTAACACGGTTGTTAAGTGACTCTCGCTTCCTCATTGATTTTGCTGGTCAGAAGGTCACAAAAAGGGGATCACATGACCCCAGGACATTGCAACCGTCATAAATGGGGATGCTGCAATGGTCATAACTGTGAAAAATGGTCATAAGTCAGTTTTTCAGAGCCGTTGTAACTTGGAATGGTCACTAAATGAACACTTGTAAGTCGACTATCTGCACTATTCTATGGTCTCCCGACCACAAGCTGAATTCATAGAGATAGGAAAAAATAGTATAAAGGTCGACAGACTTCCGGGTCCCCCGAGTCCCATTTTGCGCTTCGTAGTGTACGGGTAAGCAGTGCTCACCATAGAGATGCCGGAGGATAGAGCGGCTATCCTTGATCACTAGAGGCCGAGGGACGGTTTCCGGTCTCTTTCCCCGCGCGTCGATCTCCACGGCAACGGAAAGCGTCGCGTCGTCGATGACGTCAGCAGCGCGCCGGAGCTTCCGGGACCCTCCGCTGGTGCTTTTCCGGGGGGCTCGCGCGGCCTGCCGTTGTCATGGAGCCCGATCCCAAAGGCGGCTACGTGCTGAGCAGCCTCGCCGAGGTGGTGGAGCGGATCCTCGGCTTCCTGCCCACCAAGGCGCTCCTGCGGGCGGCCTGGTGAGCAGCCCGAGGGCCGCCGGGGGGCAAGGGCGCGCCCGGGCCGCGAACGGACCCGGAGGAGCGACGGGAGAGGAGCCGGCCCTCGAAGGGAGGGGGAGGGGGAGGGGGCTGGTGGTCGTAGCCACGGAGGGAAGGGGGGAGCGGGCAGGGGAAGGTGAGAAAATGGCGGTCGCAGCGGAGGCAGGCAGAAGTCCGAAGGGAGCAGCTGACATCCCTGGGAGGGGGCTTCAGAGGAGGAGGAGGGCCCCGTCGGCTGCAGTTGCCCCCCCAAATACAGTGATTGGTCAAGTTTGGCCTGGCTGTACTCGCTTTGCGACTTGGAGGCTGGACACGCACACAAACATCCATCATCTATCTATCATCTATTTACCTACCTACCTATCTTATCTATCATCAAATTTCTATCTATCCATCCACCTACCCAGTGTGGCAAACCTACCCAATACTCCTGCCTCCTCTTTTCCACACAGCAATAATTCACTGAGGTAGGTTGGACAAAGGGAGAGGGACTGGTCCAAAGAAGCCCATTGTAGAAAGCGAGGAAAAATCACTTTGTCGGACTTGGCAGATCTGTTATGATAGCCATTCTGAAAACCAAGTAGTTTTACATTTCCTGTAGAGTTGATTTCCTGGTCTGATCTGGAGGCTGACACTTGAACTGAGACCGGCCAAAGTCTCCTAGCCAGCTTCCCTGCCTAAAGAAAGACTAGGACTTAGAGTCCACTGTACTGGCTGTCGGGAAGACTTTTCTGACTGTAAGAGCCACCAAACACTCCAGCTACGTGAAGTTTAAAATAGTTGGGAATGGTGTATAGATTTGCAGCCAAAGAACGTGGATTAGCTGGAAGAGGGCTAAGACAGAGTTAAAACAGAGGCCCCCATTCCCACTCCAATTCTCAGGAGTTGTCCTAAGGACGTGATCATGTGTGGCCTTGAAGGCTCTCCACTGTGGCCTGGGAGTAATAGATTGTAAAGTGTTAATACCATTTTACAAGGCCTTGGTAAGGCCACACTTGGAATACTGCATCCAGTTTTGATCACCACGACGTAAAAAAGATGTTGAGACTCTAGAAAGAGTGCAGAGAAGAGCAACAAAGATGATTAAAGGCCTGGAGGCTAAAACATATGAAGAACGGTTGCAGGAATTGTGTATGTCTAGTTTAATGAGAAGGACGAGGGGGTGACATGATAGCAGCCTTCCAGTATCTCAGGGGCTGCCCCAAAGAAGAGGGAGTCAACTTATTCTCCAAAGCGCCTGAAGGCAGGACAAGAAGCAACGAATGGAAACTAATCAGGGAGAGAAGCAACTTGGAACTAAGGAGAAATTTCCTGACAGTTAGAACAATTAACCAGTGGAACAACCTGCCTCCAGAAGCGGTGAATGCTCCAATACTGGAAGTTTTTAAGAAGAGACTGGACAGCCATTTGTCCGAAATGGTATAGGGTTTCCTGCCTGAGCAGGGGGTTGGACTAGATGACCTCCAAGGTCCCTTCCAACTTTATTATTATTATTATTATTATTATTATTATTATTATTATTATTATTATTATTATCTCTGTTACAGTGTGTGCCAGCTGTGGCGGGAGTGTTCCCGCAGAATCCTGCGAACGCAGCAGAGCATCACCTGGGTCTCTGCCCTGGAACCAGGCCCATCCAATACCCATGTCCTGGTCCACGTGTTAGCTGAAGACATTGAGGTAAGCGGTTTGGGCAGATTGGCAGAAGCAGGTCCTTTGGCTGTTGTTGAGGTTCATTCTCTAAATCAGCATTTCTCAACCTTCGCAACATTAAGCTGTTTGGACTTCAATTCCCAGAATTCCTCAGCCAACAGGTATAAGTATCCAGGTTTACTTAGAAATTTTATAGAAATTAGGCGGGAGTTCTTACTTTCCTGGTATTCTTAAGATTGCAGCTCTGAATGAAACCTATTTGTTAAATGATCACATATTGAATATGTTTTTCTAAACAAAATAGTGATTGTTAAGAAACAATCTTGGACTGTAATTTTATCTTTTTTCAGTGGCTTAAGCCAAGAAGCAGCTAAGCTTATTCAAGTTTTATTGGGTTCTAGGAGAAGAAATATCTGTAACTCAGGCTGAACTGTGGAGTCCTTGGTGCTCTTTGAGCTTGGTTATTTTCTTCTAGACCAGGAGCCTGCAACCTTGACAACTTTAAGACTTGTGGACTTCAGCTCCCAGAATTCTGGGAGCTGAAGTCCACAAGTCTTAAAGTTGTCAAGGTTGCAGACCCCTGGTGTAGACATTTCATTACCCAATAAGTAACATCTTATGATCACCAGCAGAGCACCAGCAACAGCAGCAGAGCGCTGATGATGTTACCTAGTTGGATAATGAAATGTCTGCAAGAAAACAACCAAGCTTAGGAAGCACCAAGGGCCCCAAGTTGTATTTGGAGTTGTGCTTGTTTTTTCCTGCGCAGGAAAAGTTCCTGATGTGCATCCATCATGTTGTGCTTTGCTTTTACATTACAGAAAGTTCAAGTCCTCCCTCAGACAGTGTTGTATATAATAGCAGACGCAGAGACGTTCAGTGAAAACAGAGAGTTTTGCGTCTATGGTCTGAAGAAAGGTAGGTGGCCAGCAAGACTGTTCTTCCCTCGTCAATGAGCTGTCCTTTTAGTCATTGATTTATACATGTGGGACAAGGGAACAGTCCTCTGATTAGATGGTTTGGGTTCTGTAGATAAAATGGTAGCCTTGAATGGAGCTCTCTGCTCTGTTGTGACTTGGTTAAACAACCTTAGTGAAGTAATGTACGGCAGTAACAAAGAGTGTTGATGTGGGTCTATAGTTGATCTAAGTCACTGAACTCTTTAATATGTTAGAATTTCTTGTTATTGGCCAGTTGCAGGAGCACGAAAGTATACTGCTGGAAAAATCCTATAGAGCAGTATTTTTTTCAAACTTGGCAACTTTAAGGTATGGACTTCAACTCCCAGAATTCTGGGACTTCAATTTTCTCAGAGCTGGGGAATTCTGGGAGTTAAGTCCACACCTCTCAAAGTTGTCAAATTTGGAAAGCATTGAGGCAGGGGTTACCTTGATCCACTCCATGGATGACCTTGGGAGCGGACAGCTAGAAGAGGTTGCTGCTGCTACTTTACAAACTTTTTATAAGGTAGCCTTAAGAACTTTGAAAATAACAAGGTCTTTTTTGTCCGTGCATTTGGAAAAGTACAGTTAAATTCCCGAAGGATAGATTAGATCAGTGATGGCGAACCTTTTAGAGATCGAGTGCCCAAAGCCCGCTCTGCCCCCTGGCCCGCCCCCCTGGCCCACCCCCACCCCAGCTCTGCCCCCACTCTGCCCTGCCCCGCCTGCCCGCAAGTCCACCCACCACCTCCATGGCCCGCCGCAGATCGCCCAGGGGCCTAGCAGTGCCATGGCGGCCACACCCTCCGCCCATGCCCCGCAGCATCAACTACGAGCGATGGGACATGAGGGCGGAGTCTTGTCCCAGCTGCCCGGCTGCCATGTCCTTGGCTGCGCTGCTCTGCGCGGGCCGCGTCTGGGAGCGACTCTACTCTGGGGTGGCTGCTGGTGAGGGGGCCACGGGGAGGTAGGGCTGGGGTGACGGCACGCGTGCCCACAGAGAGGGCTCCGAGTGCTGCCTTTGGCACGTATGCCATAGGCTCGCCACCACTGGGTTAGATTATGCAAACCACCCTTCCTTGCAACAAACACAGATTGATAGGGGGGAATGTTTGCAGCTGAGTGTTGAAACAAGGGGTCCTTGTTGCTCTCTGAGCTTGGTGATTGTCTGGCAGACGTTTCATTACCCAGACTAGGTAACACCATCAGTGCAAATACAAATCTCATTTTCATTTCTTGTCACTTTGTTCCTGTTAAAAGCTTCCCCCAGTGACCCATGAATTATCCAAAAACCTATTCCTGAAAATTGTGAAGACTTACCAGTGATGGATGTGGGACTTTCAAGCAGCTCTCCTTATTCCTAGGAATCTCCATGTTTACTGCAGCAGCTAAAATACTTTGAAAAACTGGATGCTGCCTCCAAAGTTATTATTGATCCTGCAGGAACTTGGACTAACCATTTTTTGTTGTGATTACAGCACGGCGAAGATACAGTAAAGAAATCGCCGCTGCCCTGGAAAACCTGCTGCCCACGCGATGCCAGGTGCTTGGACTTGTGACACCTGGAGTTGTAGGTAAGGAGAACCACCTCAACAAAATAAGCTCCCGGAGTTTTTCCCTCGGTGTGGCTATACATCCAAACCGGTCTTTGCACCTGCTTCAAAGAGGCAGCATTCTGTAAAGTTAATTGCAAATAAACTTCGAATTTGGACTTCTGATTAGAATGGAAACCGTTCCCAGGTGCTCACAAGTCCCGGGGCCTAGCGGATCCCCAGTTCTCCCTCGGGTTTGGCTCAAATGAACTGAAAGGAGTGTAATTTTGAATGGCTTCACATTCACAGTTGCTTTGGAAGTGATGTGGTGCCAAGCAGATCAGGTTACTAAGCAATAATCAAGTGGGTGAGTACTTCCACTTCGGAAGTTGTAATCTTATTATCTCTGGGTGGTTGTTCAAATCTTCATGTTCTTCCTCTGAATTCAGAGCGACAAAAATTGTCAGGTATGCCAGTCGGGGATTCTGGCAGATACTGTGTAACCCAGGGGGTCTTCAAACTTGGCCCTTTGATGACTTGTGGACGTCAACTCCCAGAATTCCTCAGCCAGGCACGCGTGCCTGGCTGAGGAATTCTGGGAGTTGACGTCCACAAGTCATAAAAGGGCCAAGTTTGAAGACCCCTGGTGTAACCCATGTTTAAAAGGCCAGGCTCTCCAAACCCTGTTAAAAAGGTCTGTTTCAAAATACAAAAAGCAAAGTCTGCTTTTGTCCCCGTAGCTTCTTAGGACCTGAGAGGAGAAGGTACGTTAGATTTGCAACCCAAGTGTATTCTACAAACACTTGGAGAACCAGTTGAAACCTCAACAAATCCTACCGAACACTTTCAGATTGAGATCCTAAGAAGTTTTGCCTTTTCCCGCTTCCTTGTTCTCTAATTTTGTCTGGATGGCTCTTGAGATTTTTTTTTTTTTTGCATCCTGGTTACTTGAAACCCAGCGTAGCTGGAGGGCGACCCACGCCACCTGTGCTGTGCAGGTGAGCTCTGCTAACCTTAGCAAGGACATTACAAGTCACACCAGAGTTGGTTTGCTGAAGCTCTGGTGCCTGCCATCTGCAGGTAGTCCTCAACTTACAACGGTTCATTCAGTGACCGGTCAAAGTTACAGCGGCACTGAAATAAAAGCGACTTGTGTCTGTTTTTCACACTTTAGGACCACTGCAGTATCCCCATAGTCACGTGATCAAAATTTAGATGTTTGGCAACTGACTCCTATTTACAACGGATGTCAGCGTCTCAAGGTCACCTGATCCACTTTTGTGACCTCCTTACAAGCAAAGTCAACGGGGAAGTCAGATTCATTTCATAACCGTGTTACTAACTTAACAGCTGCCGTGATTCACTTAAGAACGGTGACAAGGAAAGTCGTAAAACTGTCTCGCTTAGCAGCAAAAGCTTTGAGCTCAATTGTGGTCGTAAGGGGAGGACTATCTGCAAACATACCGAAGAATAATAGGAAGGATGCTTCGGCCTTGAGTTGCCCAGGTTTTGCTTTATGCCAGTGATGGCGAACCTTTTAGAGAGCGAGTGCCACCCCACCTGCCCGCAGGGCCACTCACCGCCTCCAGGGCCCGCCGCAGATCGCCCAGGCAGCCCAGCAGCGCTCTGGCGGCCACACCCTCTGCCCGCGCCCTGCAGCATCAACTGCATGATGGGGTGTGAGGGCAGAGTCTTGTCTACGCTGCCTGGCTGCCATGTCTTTGGCTGCGCTGCTCCGCGTGGGCCACACTCGAGGGCGAGTCTCCAGGGGGGCTGCTGGTGGTGGGGTCGTGGGGGGAGGCAAGGCTGGGGCAACGGCACGTGTGCCCATAGGGAGGGCTCCAAGTGCCGCCTCTGGCAAGCGTGCCATAGGTTCCCCACCACTGCTTTATGCTCCTTGCAGAAAACGGGGAGCCTGTTTAAAAATGATGTTTGCAGTCTTGAAAAATGAGATTAACCCCTAACTGCTCTGAACGTCGCTTTTCAGTTACTCCCCAAGGCTCTGGCAGCCACCGTCCCTTAGAGGTCGAAGAGGGAGAGGCCGGCTTCGCCCTGCTCTTCCCCAAAATCGATGGGGTGAAGATTCAGACCTTCCATTTTTTTAAAGACCCGAAGAGGCAAACCATCAATGAAGAAGAGTTTGCTGAAGCAGGCAAGCCAAAGCCGGGTGGTTGTTTTGGGGCTCTTTTATAATAATAATAATAATAATAATAATAATGATAAAGTTGGAAGGGACCTCGGAGGTCATGTAGTCCAACCCCCTGCTCAGGCAGGAAACCCTATACCATTTCGGACAAATGGCTGTCCAGTCTCTTCTTAAAGACTTCCAGTGTTGGAGCATTCACCGCTTCTGGAGGCAGGTTGTTCCACTGGTTAATTGTTCTAACGGTCAGGAAGTTTCTCCTTAGTTCTAGGTTGCTTCGAACTCTTGCTATTTTTATTTTTATTTTTATTTATTATTATTATTATTATTATTATTATTATTATTATTATTATTATTATTATTATTATTATTATTATTATTATTATTATTATTATTATTATTTTTAAAGGCTGTCACAGTGTGGGATTTTAATTCCCAGTAGCAGTTCATGAGATTGTAAAAGCTGCTACCGCTGACCCTCCTAAGAGGAACATGGGCTTAACGGGTGCGTGGTGGGAATTGCTTCAAAGATCTTTTTCATGCTGTGTTGGAACGTTGCGATTTGTGATGTGATGTTTGGCTGAAAAGAACTTAGTGATTCTTTGAAGCGAATCGTATTTTCTAAGCCATCCTCCCATTCTTTCCATACTAATTTGATCTAGGGGTGAAGGCACCAAGCTAGAAACTGGCAAACTCCTCCTTCTCATCCTGCCTTAGGATGCAAGGCAATGGGTGGCTTTCGGCCAGTCACCAGGAGGCCGTGAGTTCTAATCCCACTTTAGGCATGAAAACCAGCTGGGTGACTTTAGGCCAATCACTGGGAGGGAGGGAGGGAGTTCTAGTCTTGCCTTAAGCATAAAAGCCGACTGGGTGACTTTGGACTGGTCAGGCTCTTTGAGCCCAACTCCTTTCACTGGGTTATTGTGGGGAAAGAGGAGGAGGAAGGTGTATTAGATATGTTTGTTGCCTTGAGTTCTTTATAAAAATAAATAATAAAGGCAAGGTACAAATAATATTTTTACACCCTTAACCACCAGACCCGACTAAGCCAGAGAGCAAAGATTCCCCCTCCAGAACAATAAACTTAAGCCAATTGTTTTGTTGTCCAACTTTGTGCATCTCCCTGCTAAAGCATAACTAGTCCCCGTAGTATTAAACAGGCTTTTTATAACGGGGAGGGAATGTAGAGTCCTTTTCTTTTTCTTCTAGCCATATAAGCAAGCAAGTCAGTGTGTTGTTTGCTGCTTTCCTTGCTGGGCTGCCTGTATTCTGACATGCAAAAGGTTAAAACTGCTGGTTAAGTTTGTCCAATGCGAAACGTATGATTAGAACCTTACCAAAACAAAAACAAAAAAAACCCCTCCAGGATTGCATACCAAACAGGTCAGAAATTTGCCAGAGGGCTGTTATGTTATTCTCTTGTGGGAATCTCTTCTTTTGATACGTGCCCGGCTGCTCTATCCCTTTAGGGAAAGTAGGTCAGAAAACGTAAACAGATGCAGCCCGTAAACTAAATGGCGGGTGACGTTTGGCATCTTGTCATTATTATCAGCAGAAAGCCAGAGATGAATATTTCTGTCCTCTCTCCTTTTTACTCCCATCAGGCCTTAAGAACAACCCCGATCTCAGAGCCGTGCTTCTCTTTGGCTACAACACCTGGAAGTCGGGATCGACACGGTTTCTCCGCCAAATTGTCAATCGCTTGAACGAAAAAAGCATCATCTTAGCGGGCGGATATGTAGAGAGCATCACATCCCTGACTTCAGAGAAGTGGGTATCGGCCGGGAGGTCCTCCGGGGCCTTTTTTGTATAGAGTTTATTAGTTTTTATAGGGTTAGGGATGAGGTGGGGTTGGGATTAGGGTTGGGATTTCGGTTAGGGTTAGGGTTGGGGTTGGGGTTTTTCCAAATAACATTTTCAATATTTAGCAAACAGCATAATGTCTGGGTACATGTATTTAACTAACAATAATATATATAGTTAATTATCATAAACAATATGTTAATTCATCACTCAATAGCCTTCTTTTTGCTAATATATATTCAAAATTACATATCACATTCCTTTCTCTCTGACTCGTTTTTCTAGCCGTTGATAGAAATTATCCCATGTTCTAAAGTACACTGAGTCTTCTTTAATCTTTAAAGTCAATCTATCTCTGCACACTCTAGAACAGTGATGGCGAACCTTTTAGAGACCGAGTGCCCAAACCGCAACCCCAAACCCACTTATTTATTGCAAAATGCCAGGGCCACATCAGCATTGTGGTTCCCTCAGGGAGGGTGGGGTGTGTGGCCCACTGGGTGGGCGTGGCCAGGGTGGTTACAGCAGACTGGGTGGATGTGGCCAGGTAGGCATGGCCACCTCGATGCTCTAACACCTCTACTCGAGCTTGCTAGCCGGCCATTTTGCCTGCTTTGTGCTGGACAGAGCTGCTACTCCGGGCAGCGGCAGCGGCCTAATGGACCTGCGCGAGCTGCTAGTGGCGGCAGTGCGTGTGCCCACAGAGAGGGCTCTGAGTGCCGCCTCTGGCACGCGTGCCATAGGTTCGCCACCACTGCTCTAGAATTTTCTTAATTAGTACTTCTTCAGTTGGTAAATTTTCAATTTTTCCAATATTGGGCAAATACAATTCTTGCTGCCGTTAATATGTGTAGTATTAGATATCTGCAATCTTTCTCATAATTAATGAAAAAAGCGTCATCTTAGCGGGCGGATACGTAGAGAGCATCACATCCCTGACTTCAGAGAAGTGGGTATCGGCCGGGGGGTCCTCTGGGGCCTTGCTTTGATAGGCTTCGGTTGTTACAGGATCCTCTTAGAGATCCCAGATGAGCCCAAAGTTTCTGTTGCAAAGCGAAACGGTCATTAAGGGAGTTTTGCCCCATTTTGCGACCTTTCTTGCCACAGTTGTTAAGTGAATCGCTGCAATTGTTAAGTTAGTAACCTGGTTGTTAAGTGAATCTGCTTGTCAGAAGGTTGCAAAAGGGGATCACGTGATCCCGGGACACTGCGACCGTCATAAATAGGAACCCGTTGCCAAGTATCTGAACTTTGATTGTGCGACCACGGGGATGCTGCAAGAGTCATAAGTGTGGAAATTGGTCATAAGTCACTTATGTACCTTCAAACAGTCACTAAATGAACAGATGTAAGTCAAGGACTCTATGCTTCCGTGAGGTTGGCTTTTATCTGTTTCTGAAAATCTCAGCTTCTCTGTTGTTTAGAGGCTGATAAAGTTGTTTTAAATTAAGAAAAGTATGTTGGATCAGGCCTTCCAGCTCATCATTATGGCCGGTTGCAGCCTTCCACAATCATGTGACTGCAATTTGCAATGTTTTTTGCCGGTTTCCAGCTTTTTTTTGTCTAGTTTCTGGCCAACCCCCCCCCCCATAAGAATACATTGATTTGCTTAATGGCCAACGGCATACGCTGGACAGCGATCACCACGTTCGCTTAACAACTGCCGCAAAAAAAGTCATAAAATGGGGTCCAGTCACACGAGTGCCTTAACGACTGTTATGACTTAACAAGGGAAAATCCAGGCTCCGTGACGGATGTAAATCGAGGACTACTTGTATATCTTCCATGTTTTTATTTCCTTTTCATGGGATGCCTGAAAATTTTTTCCTGATTGGGAGTCGGTCACTTTCATTCGCGTCCAGCCTTAAGGGAAGAAGAGGGATTTCTGTAACTGCTCCTACAGCCTGCCACTTTTAAAACGCTTCGTGTTCTGCCAAAGTTACCTCGTTGGCTTGTCTAAAATTAGAAGTGCTAATGATGTGTGTGTTACATCCCTTTCGTCATCTTTGTTTCCCCCCTGTTTGCACTTCTCTCCTTCTCTCCTTATTTGAGTTATTTCCTTTATGGAAGTTAGACGACACTCTTGCTCCTGAACTCACTAGCCCAGTGGTTCTCAACCTGTGGGTCGGGACCCCATTTGGGGTCGATCGACCATTTCATGGGGGTCGCCAAGCAAGGCTGTCTGCCATTTTTTTTGTCCGCCATTTTTTCCCCCTTTTCCGGCGGGTGCCTTACCTCCCTTGGGCTGGGCCAGCTGGTGGTCGGCCTGCTCCGTCTCTGCCGCTTGCCAGCTACGCCTCGG
>NW_015386318.1:72090-137724 GCF_001527695.2 Protobothrops mucrosquamatus | reverse complement strand
GAGCTAACCGTAGTGTATCGGTCAGGTAATCCTCGACTCACAATCACAACTGGGACCATCACTAATGGAGGTGGTTGTTCAGTGAGTCGCACCCAGTTTTACAAGCTTGTTTGCTGTGGACATTAAGTGAATCATACAGTCGTTAAGCGAACGTGGCTTCTCCCGTTGACTCTGCTTGTTGTAAGCTTGTTGGGAAGCTCACAACGGGCAAATCCCCGGACCCAGCAACCCTCCAAAATACACGGCGGTTGCCAAGTGCCCAAATGTCGATCACGCAACCGTGGGGATGCTGCGGCAATTGTTAAGTGTGAGAGCCGGTCATAAGTCACTTCTTTCAGACCCGTTGAACAGTCGCTAAATGATTGTAAGTCGAGGACTGTCTGTGTTGCTTTGCATCGCTTGTGGGCGATGTTGCGTTGTGAACCACCAGCTTCTGATTCTGTTTCCCCCACACACACACCTTTCTTTCAGCCACAACCAGCCTGCCGAGTCGTGTGGCGTGGTGGGCCTGGCTTTCAGTGGTCCCCAGATCCGGTGCGCCTCCGTCCTGCTGGATCAAGACGTCACGGACGAAAAGTCGGCCGAAGCAGCCATGCAGCGCCTCAAGGCGGCCCACCTTCCCGAGCACCACAGCCTGGCCTTCATGTTCGCCTGCGTGGGCCGGGGGTGCCGGTTTTACAAAAGCAAGCCCAACCTGGAAGCAGACGCTTTCCGAAAATACTTCCCAAACGTGCCCCTGTTTGGCTTTTTCGGACACGGGGAGATCGGGTGCGACCGGATCGTGACAGGGAATTTTGTCCTCCGGGAATGCAACGAGACGAAGGATGACCTCCTGCACGGTTACACCACGGTGGTGACGCTCCTGCATCTCGGTTCGGCTAAAGCCAATCAAGCTTAAAATTCTCTCTCTCTCTCTCTCTCTCTCTCTCTCTCTCTCTCTCTCTCTCTCTCTCCCCCTCCCTCCCTCCCTCCCTCCCTCTTTTTTTTTGTAATTGTCCAATTGCAGCTGTCGCCAGGCTGCATTAATTGTGCAAAACATGCTGTTTTGGGGACACTTCAAAATGCCTCCTAAAAACAAAAAGGAAGGCCGTCTCGTCGACTGTAGGTCTCGCCAATTACGTGATCTTAAATTAGGGGAAGAAAAGAAGATTTTTATACCCCGTTTCTGAACCCGAAAGTCTTTCCTTATTTACAGTAGATTTTTACTTCATTCCAGTCGTTGCAGATAAATGTGGTTAGTATCACCGGTGTTTTCATTCTTTTAGTGGATTACTGAACAAATCAGCCTATGGACTAAGCCTGTCTTAAGCTGTGACTATCTTTTATTGTTTGTCTCTGGAGATACAAACCTTCAGGTCTGAACTGAGCTCTTTAAATCATCGGTTAAGGTAAGGTGGCAAAGTACCCATAGAAGCCCAGTCAAATTTGAAGCCATGTTTGCATTGAATATTCATCGTTTTGCTCCAGAGAACATTGGGTGGTCTGGATTCTTGGGCTTATCTTGATAAAACTTTGCAAGTTGGGCAATCTTGTTCACTAGTTAGTTTGCGTTATAAATTGTACTAGTTGCCTGCTTCTTAATAGCTTTGATCGTAGAAAAAGATTCCTTGGGGATTTCTCAGGTCTTAAATATACGAAGGAACCACAAGATTTGTCTGATATGGTTTGGATTCTACTGTTGAGGGGTTCTAAATATGAATTTCTGGGACCTGGGGCTGTCTAAATGGCAACAATCATTTAAAGCATAGACTAATAATGGTTTTCTTCCTGAGCAGACATGTGCAAACCGCCGCCCCCCCCAACCCACTGCTTTTATCAATGTAGGAAAGTTGAATGGCAGCAGAATTATATGATTGCAAGATGTTAACTTGATATTCAATGTCTCTTGATATTTAATGTCTCTCTGACATTAAAGCTACTGAAGATATTTATGATTTGATTTAATGTCCTAGGGCTGTACTGGGGAAGTCGGACAAATGTAAAATAAGGTAACAGAAAATTAAAGACAGGATTTTTCTCTCAACTGCAAGTTATATTCTTTCTGTCTTCCTCCAAAAGCAGAGCACCAGGAAGTTTTGAGTGTTTTGTTTTTCCTCACCAAAATATGCTTGTTTTTTCCCTGAAAAATTGAAAACCGTGATGCAAGAAAATGCCATTTTTTCTCTGTGGATACATGCGTCCATATGATGTATTTTGGGAGTCATTGCAGACTCGTCTGCTTTTAATCCTGGAAGAAACACAGTTTGCAGGACTAGCTTTAGATGACCTACTTAATCATGTAGCTGCTCGTACTGTTTTTGAATAAATGAAGGATGGTAAACCTGTCTGTTAGAGTTGGTATTGAGGTGTGCTGGGCACACCAGAGTAATTTGTTTGCTTAAAAAAATCTCCTGAATTGAGACTGATTCTGGAGAATTTTGTAGATGGTCAATCAGTTTTCTGGGTAAATTTACTGGGTAATGTAAAAACAAGTTCAGTTTTGGAATTGTAATGCAGAAGTAAGATTGTGTTAGAAATAAATCCATTTACAGCCAATAGTAGCTCCCCCCCCCAATTCTGCAGGTCTGTGGTTGCCATCTTCTCAAATGAGGGTGTGCAAAAAAATAAAGAAGCCTATGGAGTAATTGATGGCTTCATGAGTAAGAAGAACAGAAGAGTTGTGGAACTTTACAAAACTACATATACTTTTGTGTTAATTTTTTAGATTTTTCCCCCCTCAGCTTTCTTTCAACTCTTTTCTGAAACGACCACCTTGTGAGTAGACTGGACTCAGAGAAAGTTACCCCCCAGGACCAAGGTGGGCCAGAACCTGAGTCTCCCTAATCCTTGTCCTTAACTATTACTCTACTCTGGCTTGGTCAGATATTATTTCTTAATTAGTTATTTTTTACAACCAACTGATAACACGTGAACGGATTTTAAACACAGATTATTTTGAGAGACCCCAGACACCAGTCTTTGGAGAGAAAAGGATAAACTTTATTTACAAATGGAAATGTTTCAAACAAAAGGAAAAAAAAAAAGGAATACAGTGACTATATCATGACCCTAAAAAGGCTCACCAGATATCACCGTTGTAAGTTGTGGAAACCTTTACAGAGAATGGCTCTCATTTTGTTCACTAAGCTTGCTCCTGACATGCAAAGTCCATTGCAGGATACCAAAGCGTAAAGTTGATTTTATCTTCAGTAAAAACGGATGGAAGGGATCCAACAGTTTTCCAATACTTCCTACTAATGTTCGGAAATACTTTAAAAGCATTTTGTCTATTTTAATTACTGAGGATGGAGTTGACTCTGATTTTGCTCTTAGCATCTCCAGATACCTCTGACCTCCTGTGTCTGGGAACAGTAAGAACATAAGCTGTGCATATTTCTGCATATATATTTGGTCCTGTAAATCACGTTCTTCTTTCAGAGTATCTGGGAACGCTGATACCAATTTCTGAAAATCACAGAAGACAGTGGCTTTATTAGATTTTTTTTAAAAAATGTCAAATTACACATTATCTTTCCCATCATTTCTGTCAAGACAGCTTGCAAAGGTATTAAACTAGCACACCGATGTGTACCCGCAGGAATTAATTAAGCACATCAGAAATGAGGAACTGAACATTCTTCAGAATACAATGAGCAATTTTAACTCATTCATTCATCTGCTTATCCTATGAATCCGTTTTGAAGATCTCATTTAATTATTATGTGTCGCTTTGTTCAGGGAGGAATAAAAAAACTTTCTGGCATTTACTTAGCAGTATTTATTTTGGGATCCGGCTGGAATTCTTTTAACACTTGTTCTTGATCAGGTAACATTTTTGTTTGTCCCTGAGACAATATTGGGCAGCATTTTGTGAAAAGGATCTCGGTGGATCACAATGGACCGTGAACCAACCATGTAAGGCAGGTACAGAAAAGGAAGGATGGTGCTTGCATCATCAACAGAAGTATAGAGTCAACATCAAGAGAAATTGCATAGGCTGCACTCTCCCTAGAACACAGCATCACTTTGGGGCTCTGGAGACCGAAACATTTTTAGACAGTGTGTAAAAATGATAGGCACCTGGAAGGAAAAAACTATCGGTTCCCATTTCCCTGATAATTTGTTTATTTATTTTTAAGTTTATATGTGTGCACAGATAACAATTCTTGTCCCTGCCCATTCTCCTTTCATAAATTAAAAGAACCCTTTGTGCAAAAAATATAGGCCAATGTGATGCATTCATAATTTTTGGCAAAGCAGGTTGCATTATTCAACCGTGCCTCAATAGGTGTCTAGAATCATCCACAGCACCTTCGTTCTCACTGTGAGTTTTTGTAGCAGGTGAAAATTACTGGATACCGCCTAAGCAGGCATTCCCATTTTTTCCCCTTCATCAGGATAATGATGTATTAGAATCTTGTGACCTTGTTGCTTTTGTGCAAAAATACCCTCCCATAATAAAAAATGAAAAAGTTGGGAAAGTATGAAAAATTCAGAAAAGAGGTGCACGTAACACGTCAGAGTTCTCTGGGGGAGCCCCTCCTCCTTTGAAATGGGATCCTAAATATAAGTGGCCTGGCAAATTTTTAATTAGCACGACAGCTGCCCGTCCTCTTACCATATTCTTCAACGGGGTTTCAGCTTTTCCACTTCTGCTTCTCTTGCAGCTGCTCCATAATTTCTTCTTTGGATTTCTTTATTCGGTTATTTCTGAAAAGACACCCTTTCCATCAGATCCACAGGGTGCTCTTTTATGGGGTGTGCGTATTGAATTGGGAGTTGGGGTCTGCAGCGGTCCAGGACTTGGGATGGGGGCTTCGGGTGTATGACTGTCAAGCACAGGAAATCAGTTCAAATAAATAAAGGTTTATCGCAAGCTTCAGCTCTCGACAAGAATCTGAACTACTAACAGTCAAAGCAAATTGGCGGCAGATAAGAGTCAAAGGAATTCAAGATGGGCTGGATTGAGATCTCTTGTGGGCACGAAGGGATTCGAGACTGATGACGTGCTTGGCCCCTCCCTCCCTCCGGCTCAGCCTGCTCTTCTACAGTGACCTTGTTTAAGCTAGAGGGGTTTAGGCTCTCTTTCAGTCTTGACTCCACTTCCTATTTCAAAAATGGGAGTGGGGAAACGATCCATTCTCTCAGTCGCTTCCGATAGCCAGATGAACGGCACATAAACTTTTGTAAATAAATCAGGGCTGATGATGATTCAACTGCTGGTGACTACAAAAGTGTGCATTTAGAGCAGGGGCCTCCAGCCCTGGCCACTTTTAAGACCTGTGTACTTCGACTCCCAGAATTCCCCAGCCAGCATAGCTTGCATTAGGTTTGTACTTGAAACTGGCATAGCTGGCGGGGGAATTCTGGGAGTTGAAGTCCACAAGTCTTAAAAGTGGCCAGGGCTGGACGCCCCTGAATTAGAGGCTGCAGGCAGCTTTCCTACCCCTTACTCCTCCCACCTCCTTGCACCTGAGAAGTACTCACTGTTGCAAGCATTGCTGCCGTTTCCCTCAATCAGGTGTTCGCCGCGCTCCAGGGCAGTGGCCCGTGGAATCTGGCCTTTCCTGGCAAGAAGGGATAAAGGGCGTGAGACAGCAGAGAGACAGAAGGCGGATAATCCGTGGATGCTGGTGGGTTTTATTTATTTATTATTTAAATTTATATACCGCCCTATCTCCCTTACGGGACTCAGGGTGGTGAACAGGCAATAATAAAAATCACAATAAATATTGAATAAAAAGCCTGCTCTAAAATACCCCATATAAAACCCCTAGCAAAGCCCAATCAAAACTACGCCAGGCCAGCCGCATGGAATAGATGGGTTTTCAAGGCTCGGTGGAAGAGGTGCAGGTCCGTAGTTGTACGTAGGTTGGGGGGTAGGTCATTCCAGAGGGCAGGAGCTGCCACAAAGAAGGCTCTCCCCCTGGGGGTCGCCAGCCGGCATTGACTGGCTGATGGCACCCTAAGGAGGCCCTCTCTGTGGGAGCGGACTGGTCGAAGGGAGGTATGTGGTAGGAGGCGGTCTTGCAAATATCTAGGTCCATTGCCATGGAGCGCTTTAAAAGTTGTTACTAACACCTTTCACTTCCCCTCTTGCAAGTGGCTTAAAGCTATAAATGGCCTGAAATGCAGTCAAAGATTTAGTTGTTGGCATTCTTTGTGGGAGTCTTTCTCAACTAAACGCTCTTATAAACGGGGGTCCTCTCGGGACGATGCAGCTTGCCTTGTTGGAAAATGAGCGCCAGCATCCCATGACTCAGCTTTACGGCTTTTCTGAGGGTTATTTTTTTTATTTTTTAGCCAAGGAACTAAAGCAGCACGGATGGATTGTGAATCAACTGCCCACAAATACACTATTATCTCACAGTAGTAGAGTTTATCTGAGAATGAAATGGTCTGAGCTACCTTTTAGAAACAGACAAGGAAAATGACATGGTCTGGTCTAGGGGTAGGCAACCTTGGCTCTTTTATGACTCGTGGACGCTGGCTCAGGAATTCTGGGAGTTGAAGTCCACGAGTCATAAAAGAGCCAAGGTTGCCTACCCCTGGTCTGGTCAATATTAAAGAACAATGGCACGTACATTTAAGTATTTGATTCCAGAATGGGAAGTTTTATTCCGGCTGTTAAAACAGCCTGAATCTCTTTGGGTCAATACCTAATTACAGCTGCTTTACCTGCAAAGGAAAAAAATTGCTCCCGCTACCAGGACGCTCAGAACGACGACCGAAGCCAACACAGCGACAAACAGTTCTCCCCTTGAATGACTCTTGATGCTCGGGAGCAAAACTGCTTCACAACGAGCTCCTGTGTAGTTGTCAACACACCTGGGAACAAAGACGAGTGAGTTTGTGAACTGAAATGAAGCCACCTTTTTTCCCAGATTAGTCTCTGTTCTCTCCCCCTCTTAGCTTCCTCAGTCATCTCCAATACCATGAGCGTCAGAGTGACAAATGAGGAATTGTGGGAACTGTACTTTATGCAGGGCAGGTACGTGCCTCTAGTTCCCTGTTTGTCATTTATTTGATTCACACTCTGTTCTGCAAGAATTCGAAGGCAGCGTGCCTGCTATTCCTTCCTCCTGTTTTACCATCCCTGAATAACTAGAGAAGTGTTTCTTGCCCTTGGCAACTTGAAGACAAACAGACTTCAAGTCCCAGAATGCCCCAGCCAAACGTGCGTGGACTTCAATACTCCAGAATGCTGTTTGGGGCATTCTGGAACCTGAAGTCCATATGTCTTCCAGTTGCCAGAGTTGAAAATCAGTGAGTTACAGACAGTCCTAAATCTGCCAGGTTGAAAATGTTACGATTGTCCTTCCATTTTCTGCATGGGGGCTGTTTTGAGTAGACCCAGTAACCTTGGAATCTGGGAAAGGGGGTCCAGCAAGGCTGCATGTGACATGATGTCACCATGCAGTTGAAGTTACAATGCAGGTGAGGTCTACTTCTTATGGACACCTATGCATGCCCCCAAATGTGCAGGTTTGGTCTCTGAAAACATAAATCTCCACTGCGTAAGGAAACGTTGACGTGCAAATCTAACAAAAGATTCCGGCTACTAAGAAGGATTGAAAAATCTGAATAATAAAATAACCCAGTGCTGACGACTGGGGGAAATACCTGAATCAGCAAATCATGGGATATGAGAGATTGAGGCAAAATGACACTGTTTGAGAATCAGACTTCAAAAGAAGCTTGCATTGGCTAGGTTGGAAACAACACAGCAACTAAAGTTGCACCTCAACCAGAATGAAGGCCGTTTCAAGGAGGCTTACAAAATTTGAGGCTTTTATTCTACCGAAGGAAGGGGAAACATTTATTGCGGAATTTCCACTGAATTATGACGTGAACTGAGAAGAGGTTAAGATCTTGGAAAGATTCCCTAACCGCATTTGTAATTACAATGTGCACTGCAATGTAATCTTAGATCTATCCGTAATGGATTAATATGCACGAAATTCCCAGAACTGAATGTTAAATTGTCCCCTGCAATTAAGTCTGCTTCATGATTCCACTTTCCATTGGTTGCAGGGAAGATTTCAGGGACATGAGAACATCCTATTTTCACTCTGGCCCAGCAGATATTAGCCAGATCATTGTGTGAGAATCTCCTGTTCTACAGATCTGTGGTATGTATGCATATATATATTTATGTTTTGTAGGCTAATCAGTCTTTTAGGGAAAAAAATCTACATTTTTAAATTTTGTAGGTAATGAGTAAAACTGGAGGTACGCTTTGGCCCCGGATGCCGCTTTGTAAATCAAACGGGTTGCTTGTAAGCAGGAGGAGAGGGGAAGAAGGAAGATGGAACAAAGTTCCCTATTTGTAGAGACCTTTTTACAGTATATCTAACAACAAATTAGCACCTGAGCTATTTGGAAGTAAAAGGTTATTGGAATAACAAAGTACAGGTAGTACTCAACTTACAACAGTTCATTTAGTGACCGTTCAAAGTTACAACGGCACTGGAAAAAGTGACTTACGAGCGTTTTTCACACTCACAACGGTTGCAGCCTCCCCGTGGTCACGTGATCAAAATTCAGATGCTTGGCAACTGGTTCATATTTACAACTGTCGTAGTGATAAACTTTCATGTGGTAAACTTTTGCGACCTTCTGACAAGCAAGGTCAAATGGGGAATCCAGATTCGCTTCACAATCGTGTGGCTCACTTAACAAATGCCATGATTTACTTAACAACTGGGGCATGAAAAGTCGTATAATGGGACAAAACTCACTTAACAAATGTTTCACTTAGCCAGATAAATTTTGGGCGCGATTGTAGTCATAACCTGAGGACGACCTGTGCACAAATAACACATATTGAGGGCTGAGGTCCTTGCCTTTTACTATCTCCGTGGGATTTGCTACTGCGCTGATTTTAAAAAGCCTCTCTTTTCACTTAGGAAATATTTCCTCTTCCGCTGAAATGCCCACCTTGACCATAAAGTGCAATAACTGTTTAGTGCTGAAAAGTAAACGGGAATTATCGATTCCCATCCTGTGCTTGCTTATTTATTCAAAGGAATGGTGTAATTCTGGACACACACATCTGCTTGGTTACGTAAGGTGTTCTTGCGTCACGAGTCTCTGAAATGATCTGATTTAGGCAACGGCTCTGATATGGTATCCCTTTTCCGGCTGCGATCTGTCAGTCTACAATTAGGCCAATATTGCTTGGAATTTCCTACTGTTCTCTCTCACTCTCTCCAGGGACTTCCCGGAGGCTTCGTGCCTGGGAAATTAGCTGATGCAGAGGCTCTAAAAGACTTCCCTTAAACAAGCACTTTTAAGGCTGGGTATCACATTTTTCAAGTTCAATAAAAAAACAACACCAGGTCGAATCAGCAAGGGCAGCTCTAAAAGGGGGGGGAGGAATATTTCTGCCGTTTGAAAATCCTGCCTTTCAGCTAATGCATCAGCGAATTGTACGGTTTTGGGAAAGCGATTGCCTTAAACCGCAAAGCGGAATTGTCCGTTGTTTAGCCTACCTGCAAAAAGGATTGGAAGCCGTAGGTATGGTATAACAGATGCCACCATTCAGACAGAAAGATCCGTAACTGCTGCCACAGAGTTCTTCATGATCTAAAATGGGTGGAAAAAACAAAACCTCTAGACTTGAGCGCGGCTTCCTTTTTTTTGCATAAACAACACTCGGTAAGATAGAAGAAAAAACGCAAGGAAAGGATTTGCAATTAATGCAAAGAGTTTTCCTAGGAAAGCCTGAAGCTTTCATACGTAGGTCATCCTTGAGCAACTTACAACCATTTGTTTAATGAAGTTATACCACAGCACTGGAGAAAAAAATGACTGGCAGCCGGTTCTCACACTTATGACGGCTGCAGCATCCCTGTGGTCACATGATTAAAATTAAAACCAGCATGTATTTACAAGAGTTGCGGTGTCCCAGCATCAGATGACCGCCATTTGTAGGGTGTTTTTTGATAATCCAAGTCAATTGGGGGGGGCTTGGATTCACATAACAGCAAAAAAGGTCATAAAGCAGGCGTTTTTAGTGGCTTGTTTATTTCTTAGATTTATATGTCGCCCATCTCACAGAGTTACACCCCAACTCTGGATGACTCACAATATGATTAACAACTGCATCACTTAATGACAGAAGTTCTGATCTCAAATATAGTCTTAATATAATAGAACAGAACAGGACAGAACAGAATAGAATAGAATTGTAGGACAGAACAGATTGTAGGATAGATTAGAATTAGAATTAGAATAGAATAGAATAGAATAGAATAGAATAGAATAGAATAGAATAGAATAGAATAGAATAGAACAGATTGTAGGATAGAACAGATGCAGAACAGAACAGATTGTAGGATAGAATAGAATAAAATAGAATAGAATAGAATAGAATAGATTGTAGGATAGAACAGATTGCAGAATAGAACAGATTGTAGGATAGAATAGAATAAAATAGAATAGAATAGAATAGAATAGAATAGAATAGATTGTAGGATAGAACAGATTGCAGAATAGAACAGATTGTAGGATAGAATAGAATAGAATAAGAGAAGAGAAGAGAAGAGAATAGAATAGAACAGATTGTAGGATAGAACAGATTGCAGAATAGAATAGAATAGAATAGAATAGAATAGAATAGAATAGAATAGAATAGAATAGAATAGAACAGATTGTAGGATAGAACAGATTGCAGAATAGAATAGAATAGAATAGAATAGAATAGAATAGAATAGAATAGAATAGAATAGAATCTAGTTGGAATGGACCTTGGAGGTCTTCTAGTCCAACCCCCTGCTCAGCTGAGAAATACATGTATATTGCCCTGACTATTGATTTTCCTAACATTCTCCAATCTATAGACGGACAGCCCATGTGGAGTTGATCAAGTCCAGTTTCAGCCACAGAATCTCATACATTCTCTCTATTTTTTTCAACCCAACTATTCCCAGCATATGGTTGCGATGAGGAAAAATAAGATGTGGAAATGCCTTGTATGCCACCTTGAGCTCCTCAGGAAAAGTTGGATAGATTTACATCCTATAAATAACAATTTGTCATCTGAATGAAGGTCCCATATAGCCTCTGAGATCAGGAAGAAAAAGGGGTGGGAATAAAAAGGTTTTTAGGTGACAGCTTCTTCAGAACTCAAATTTCTCTCAACCAATTTGTTTACAATAAATATCACTGAATAAAAGAAAATGTCTGCCTGGGAATATGGTATACAGGGGTTCTCAACCTTGGCAACTTTAAGACTTATGGACTTCAACTCCCAGAATTCCTCAGCCAGCTTTGCTGGCTGAGGAATTCTGGGAATTGAAGTCCACAAGTCTTAAAGTTGCCAAGGTTGAGAACCCCTGGTATACAACTATATGCAACAGACAGACATATAAGGAAAACTGGCTGGGTGACCTTGGGCCGGTCACTTTCTCTCAGCCCTAGGAAAGAGGCAATGGCATGTCTGAAAAACCTCACCAAGAAAACTACACAGTCTTGTCCAGGCAGCCTCCAAGAATCAGACATGAACAGGGAAAAAAAATAAAATAACCGTATTTATTGCTCTGAATAAATGTTTTACCCAGAGTCATTGAACATATCTCACATATTATTTTGTTATTTTTGAACATTAAAGCCGTCTCCATGAAAACGGAGCATCACCTGGGGCTGAAAGTGGTGCTATCTTCCACACTAGGTGTGAGAGTCAGTGCTATTTCTACCATCCCTGAAAATGGGGCCATGAAATGGAGCCATAAATATCTTTATTTGGAAGCAGGGAACATTCACCACCCTGCAAATTGTGGGGACTCTTGGGCCATTTCCCCTTGCCCAAATTCTGAAAAGCAAAGCTAATTCGGAGCCTGATATTTTCACTACTCTCTACCACGCTCTCTCTAGTAAAAATGGGGGTGGTGGGGGTGTTTTTCATGGCAGCTACCCCTGAGATCTTCCATCCTGGCTGTTACACCATAGCTCGGGAGAGAGCCGTGCCAGTGGGGTGGGGAACAGCCCACTAATTCTCTACATCAATACCGTTTGGTTTATAGACTCATAACCTGACCAGCTGGTTCTTCCAGTACTGCTCTTTGCTAACAAACTAAACTCAACCAACCAGAATTTCTATTTTTACGCTGAAGACTTTGCTTGGCGAAGACGTTTGCTTCAGATTTTTTAGAGAAGAAAGGAGAAGAGCCTTGATTGTGCCAGAAGTTTGTGTTTTGGACACGACAGATCTGAGGTTAAGACTGCAACCTGTGTATCCAGATCAAAATAGTTAAAATAACAAAATTAATGGTTTACAAGCTAGTACTTTGTTAGAGATAATGTCTAGAATTAACATCTCCCATAAATAGAAAGCTGGAGTGTCTTAGCAAATATCCCAACATATGAGGAATAAAATAGGATTCTGCAGAATCCCAGATCATACTTGCCAAAGGAAAGAGCGATGCTGTCTCAGTCCAACTTTCTTGAATTATCTATTGAGCAAGCCATGGGATAATAGCAATAGATCACCTCACCTCCCTGGAGTTCAGTTTAGACAACTCAACCAGAAGAATGCCACAGTCCAAGGAACTAAGTCTAATGAGAACTCCTCTCCCTGGCACTTTCCTTCTTCCTTTCTCATCTCATAAAGAAAAACTCATTATTTTGACATCCAGTCTTGATCTAAGCATCCAGTCTTATCTAAAACATCTACTTGCACCAAAAGCATTGAAGCAAACGGTTTCTAAACAACTCCAAATACTTTGGGGCAAAATAATTTATTTTATTTTTTTCAGTACCCTGCCCAGGAGGAAATTTGCAATAAGCCGGCAACTGTTTATGACTTTAAAGCCTAGATTTGACTTTTTGAAAGTTCCACTCCTATGTTTTAAAATTTGGGGGAAATGAATATGATTTAAGTTAAAGGTTTAGGTCTTACGAGTCAGTCAAACCTGCCTGCTGGATTTTTGTTATTGATCTACGTGCAGGCTGAGAGACAGGACAGACAAGGAGATGAGACGCTCAAAACCAGACTAACAAGGCAAAACCAGACTAACAAGGCAAGCTGAGAACTCTCCAGGCAAAAGCTTGACATTATTAAAGCAGGCGATAGAATGAAAGCACAGGGGCTTTTTACATATCTCCATTCCTCACAAGAGGCTTGAAAAACACATCCATCGTGAACCATGAGAGGAAATTTGCTTTATGTAAGGATTTTAAGGTATCAACAACAATCAAGCGATTATCAAAACGAGACTGCAATTGACAGTTTGATTCTGGGTTCTGAAGGATACCTCAAATTATAATTTGTCAGTTTGGCTACAACGGTACATTGCACCGATTTTAAAAGGCAGAAATGAATTATACCCCAGATGTAATGAGAAGGCCAGTATAAACAACACACTTGTCCATATCCACAAATCATAATTTAGAACGTATTTGAGTTCAGTATATAAAGTACTTTGAATTCTCTAAAGAATTCAAGGTGTTAGTATCACATTCGGACCAGCCATCAAAACAATCAAATGCTTATACTGTACATCTAGATATGTAAGGGATACATTATTCCAAATAGGTATAACTTAATGTTAAAATAAACAAAAATATTCATGGAATTACCTGTTCGCATATTATTCTGACCACAATTTGTAATTCTTGGACACAGGCTATTCTTCAAAAATTGCCCTGCAGAAAAAAAACCACCTTGTTTTAATCCAAATGTCTGCTATCTGATTAACTGCTACTTGGGTTAAACATCAAACTGAATACATTACCTTACTTACTACAGATAATGAATGACTTTAATGCTCTACATGAACTCAATTAATTTTAAATATAATGGCAAATCTTCCTTGCACTTGCCAAAACTTTGTTGGCTTAATGGTACTAATTTGAAAAAAAAATAGTCTGGCTTTTTTTAGGTTACTTTGTTCCAACAAAATTGTTAGATTCCTGGAAATCTTGTAAGAAATAAATGAACATGCTCAAACAATGCAGAGATTCTTCAGATGATCTGATGAATTAAATTCACTGAGTTGATTCAGAACTAACCTTATATTTTAGCTGCTTTATAATAATCCTTTTCTGGGAGCGGAATTTTTGGGTACAGCATATCCTGATGATGTCACATCAGTGTGTGGTGTCCAGTATCGTCACTTCATATTTTTTGAGATAATACTTTAATTTTAAAATCAGAATTGCATCCCTGATCTTATTTAAGACTGGCAGGCAAAGCATCACTGTATTAAGACTTTAAAGAACTACGTGACTCTTAATTAAATGCTTCTGCTTGCAATTAAACCCCATTTTGTTGCTTTCTAATAACTGAGTAAAGTTGATCCTATTAAATGACCCACTTAATTATCTTAATATCAATTTCTGAATTGGTATGGAGGAGGTTACATTAGTATTTCCCATTTGGTATTAGCATGTTCTCATGCTAAACAGAAAAAAAATAACCATAAGATTTCAGAGAGCAAATCATTACTATATTTTAAGTTAAAATTTAAGAGAGGATTCTTAGGCTGCAATAGGGCTTAAGCTGCAGGGCCCTCTAGCCCAGTGTTTCTCAACCTTGGCAACTTTATGATGTGTGGACTTCAACTCCCAAAATTCTCCAGCTAGCTAGAGAATTCTGGGAGTTGAAGTCCACACGTCGTAAAGTTGCCAAGGTTGAGAAACACTGCTTAGCCTCTCCAATGTTATGGTTAGCAGAACAGTAATTGAAACAAGGGATGGAAATGACCATGGAGGCAATGTTTTACGTGTGTGTTTTTTCCCTCCCAGAGGTTTGCATTCTTTTTAAAAAAATAAATAAAATACAAACGTGCAAGGACTACTCTTAATTTAATTGGGGCCCTGAACGTCTTGCTCAGAGAGAGAGAGAGAGAGAGAGAGAGAGAGAGAGAGAGAGAGAGAGAGAGACCACTGGTATAATGAGCAGCATATAAGTTTAATAAATAAATAAATAACATTGGTTCACACCTCCTCAAGAACTCTTTAAAGAAATGCCCCGTGACCTTTCGCAATACACAACGTGCAGGTAGGGTACACCGCCTCTTGGCTATTTTTAGTCTTCCTCTTACAGGTTAAGAGGCTGGCTAAATCAATCTCAACTCAGTTGTGTCCTTC
Source organism: Protobothrops mucrosquamatus (assembly GCF_001527695.2). Lineage (NCBI taxonomy): Eukaryota > Metazoa > Chordata > Lepidosauria > Squamata > Viperidae > Protobothrops > Protobothrops mucrosquamatus. Next base: position 122,652 of record NW_015386318.1, on the reverse strand, counting down.
GGGAAACTCGTGGCGTGCCTGCCCCTAGCCCGGAAAGACCTTTGCAGTTGCTTTAGCAAACACTAAACATAGTTTGCTCATACCAGTTGTTTGTGAGAGAGAATGTGGACATCAAGAAACCACACTTTCTGACATCCACTTAAGAAATTTATAACGTACGGGAATATTTCACAAGTGCTGTGGTACAAAACACAAAATCCCCAGGAAACACCCATTAGGGCAGGCTTACTCAACTTTGGCAAGTTTAAGCTCTGTTTCCAGAATTCCCTAGTCCCCAGGGGAATTCCCAATCTGCATGCTGGTTTGGGGAATTCTGGGAACTGAGGTCCACACAGCTTAAAGTTTGCCAAGATTGAGAAACACGGAAGGATGAGAGAGGCAGTCTGAAGGAACGGGCTGTTCGCTCTCGAAAGTAAAGCTCATCAGGGAACTTACTTCTATGTAGGCATGCATAAGGTTTGGTTTCATTTTATTTTAATCCTATTGTAGGTATTTTTAATTTTTTATACTTCGTGGGACCCACTGAGAATCACAAGACTGCAGTGAGATAGATATTCAGCAAGTAAATGAGCAAATAAATAAATGTAATCTCATTTAATTAGTTATAACTCTGAATCAGTCTGGAGAACTATCTATTTTACACAAGCTGGAAGGATGAGAAAAAGATCAGCAAGCAGAATGTATTGTCATTTCCAACTATTACTTCTTTCAATTTATATAGGGCAAATAAAATTTGAAACCGGATATTGACAAGAAAATTCTAAGATTTGATAAATTGTAGATTCAAATTATTTAAAAACCTAATCACAAAACTGTAATGCACATTTAAAAAGCAATTCTATGCAAATATAGTCCAAAATAAAATGAAGTGATTGCAAGATAACGTATTTTCAGATATATAATATTTTAGCCTGAGGGAGTTCTTGGCAAAGTAAGCAGTTTTCTACTCCACTAAACAACATATTAACTTACATGCTGTTTTCCTCAAATATGTATTTGTCTGTCGTCGTTCTTTTTAAAAAAATATTTTCCTTATTTCTGCCGTAATGTTTTGAAAAATGGGATAAGGTAAACAGAATAACAGCATATGACCTTTCTCTTTGTATAACTTTGCTGCAAGAAATTTACACCAGAACTGCCTCTCGCTACCTAATTAATCATTAGATTACTTGTTTCTTTGTGGACCCTGAATTGTTGATATTTAATTTTTGACTTGAAATATTTTTACATTTGCATCAAAGAACATAAGTGCATGCCATCGTTGTGAGAATAAAATCCTTGAAACAACCTCTTTGCTTATCAATGAAGGATGATCGAGTATGGATTTATCAATAGGCGAGAAATGTCTATACTTACTCTATGACTATAACCAAATGCTGGTGCTCCTTGCAAAGCGGTTTGATGTCTTTACGGTTTCTCTACGTCTGCTGATTCTGCAATACATAGATGGAAATACAATCCCTTGTATTATGTAAGTCTGGCCACTGTTTTGCCTTGTGGCTTCTTCTTACGCCTCATCGACCTTATAGATAGGTAAGATAGCGCAGTTTTCAAAACAGCAAGCGGCCTCGGTTAGAACAAAACAAAACAAACGGAGAGGAGAGGAGCTTACCTGGGTGTTAATATCTCAAAGGCTTGCCCCAAATTAAAAGCATGCACCCAAAGGTAAAAAGCCGTGTGCTCATCCACGAGGTTTGGCATTATGCACCTGATGCTTTAAAGCTGGAGATTTATAGGACGGCATCGTGCAACGTGGGTGAGGTTGACACACGCTCAAAAGTATACACAAGAGGCCAAGTATGGGCAGGAGAACCGCCCCTTTGTTCTCCGGGAACTGAAGACCTGTCAATCTCCCAGGAGGAGACTTTGATCGTAAAGTGAAAATGCCCTGTCACTGACATTGGAGTGAACTTCAGAGCAGCTCCCAAATAGCAACACAAACAAACGGCGGACCCAATCTCTAGTTACCACATTGGATGGGCACTTAATTCCCTTTCGACTCCACGAGGGTTCCAGGCTACTCGGCAGTGTCAGAGAAGCCCCTGCCTGCAATTGTACAGGAGCCTCTATTTGCAACTCCTTCCCATCAGCGGTTGCAGCGTAAGGTCACTGCCCTTAGGACAGCCGAAGTGTTATTGATGTGACAAGGATATTTTTATCACCTGTTTTGCACATGGGGCACAGCCAGGCCAGACAGTTTTTTTTCGTTGTGTGTGTTTTGAGGGGGAAGGAGATACAACCACCACCACCCAGTTTCACCAGCCTGACGTACGCACGGAAGGGTAAAAGACAAGGGGTCTTAAACTCATTGGGAGGCAAAGTGCAGGGCTTCATGTGCACGCTGCCACCAGACTGACTCTCCTTGAGGTGGGCTTTCCAGGATCCAGAAGAAACATCCTAACCTTCTTGAGAAACAGGGAAAGTCTGGGAATCCTGCCAGAGGGACAGCAGGAAGACCAAGTCTGTAGGGCAAAGGGAAGATCGGGACAGCGGTGCTGAAGACCGGCAAGGCATTTGTTGCTCTTGGGAAATCATCTCAGATTTGATCAGAAGATTCGCGAAGTGAGTTTTGCCCCCATTTTACGACCTTTCTTGCCGCGGTTGTTAAATGAATCGTTGCAGTGGTTAAGTTAGTAATCATGGCTGTTAAGTGAACCTGGCTTCCCCATTGACTTTGCTTGTCGGAAGGTCACGTGACCCCGGGACACTGCGACCGTCATAGATATGAGCCAGTTGCCAAGAATACTTCCAAAGTATCGAACCACGATTGTTTCACATTAATGTCTAGAAATAATGAGATAGACCAGTGATGGCGAACCTTTTAGAGACCGAGTGCCCAAAACCCGAACCCCCACCCCCATCCCCACTCCTGTCCCCACTCCGCTCTGCCCACTGGGCCACCCGCTACCTCCACAGCCCGCCACAGATCACCCAGGCAGCCCAGCAGCGCCATGGCGGCCACGCCCTCCACCCATGCCCCACAGCATCATCTGCATGCGATGGGGCGCAAGGGCAAAGTCTTGTCCCCGCTGCCTGGCTACCATGTCCTTGGCTGTGCTGCTTCGCGTGGGCCATGCACAGGGGCGACTCTCCTCCGGGGAGGCTGCTGGTGAGAAGGGGGCTGTGGGAGGAGGCGGGGCTGGGGAGACGGTGCGTGTGCCCACAGAGAGGGCTCCGAGTGCCGCCTCTGGCACCCGTGCCATAGGTTCACCACCACTGAGATAGACACTTTAAATATTTAACCCAGCTAAGTTTAGACTTAAAGTTTTGAACGTGGAAGGAGAGAATCGGGAAATGACAAGTCACAGTTCTCAGTTTTTAAAATTACCACCTTCAGATTCTGAATCCTATAATCACGTATATCAGAAATGTTCTTTGCCCAGTGGACTCAGATTTCATTAAATCAGAGATGGTCCCCTGACGCTTAGTTGGCAAAAAGTACAAGATAATATAAACCATTCTTCATAGCTTATTGTTATACGTGAACCGGGCACTTTGGCTTATTCAGCAAATTCTGCATAAAATATTATCAAGTTACCTCATAACAGAGACAGTATTTTTCATAAACCCAAGGGCATGGAACCTATCCCAAGAGTTATTTTCCATAAACTTACTATTCTTAATCGGATGGTTGAAGCATCTTCCAGAACTCTAGATGTAGCCATGGAGAAAATAATATATATCTTGCATTTTGGAAGTGCAGCTATGGTAACTGCTCAAACAAGCCAAATTTCAGTGGTTGCATTATAGATAGGAATGCTGTGCTGATATGAAAAAAAATGTATGGTTCCTGAATCTCTCCCAGCAACTGATTCTCTTGCTGAAATATTTTGTGACCTGGTGTAGGAAATAATCTTTCTATCTGGAACTGACAGGGTGATTCACTCTGTTTGCAAAATGATACCACTTTACTTGAAACCTTGTCATAAAAATACGGTGACACATCTGCTGACATAGTCAGTGGAGTATTCAGAATTTTTTTTTTATAAAAAAAAAAAGATATTTCATGGTACACTCTTATTCTAGCCTGTCCTGCTGGCTCCATCCTTTCCGACTCCGAAAATTTCAGGGCACAGACGGGGCTCCTTGTGTCAATAGTGGTATTGATCATTAAGTATCCAAGATACAGTCATGAGGAAAGGTGGACCTGATCTCTCATTAGCCAAAACATTTTCCACATTTCCTACATTTTAGGACACCGTTTTCATTTTTGTTACATGGTTCACATCATAGTTTACCGAACTAACCAATTAAATAGTTTGGCTTTTCATAATTTAATTTCACTGTTGCTGTTTAAATAGTAAAAAAAAAAGCAACAGAACAACACTTTTATTAGAAGCAAAAAAGTGGGCACTTAGAATTAAACCCTAAAAAATTACTCTCTCTCTCTCTCTCTCTCTCTCTCTCTCTCTCTGACTCACAACTGCAACAATTTGCTTAACATCCTTGGCAAAAGTTGCCAAATTGGACCTGTGTCACTTAAAAACCATTCTTGCTTAGCAATGGAAAATCCAGTTTTAAGTCAAGGACTACCTGTAAAGTAATATATTTGGTTGAAGAGAGAGAGAGAGAAATAAAAGGTGGCATTTAGTTTCTTCCTGTTTGGGGGAAGTTGTTTCGTTGCGGATTGCTTGGTGGCACTGGCCAAGCAAATACTAGATCAATAATTACAATTTATTATCCTGGTTTCCCCATTTGGGGTTAAAACGACCGAGACCTAGCAATGCAAGACTTGAGGTGGGGAGGGGTTATTGGGAGGGGCTAGAGAGGTAAACACTGTTTTTGCCTTAGGAGGAGTTCTCATCTTACAAAGTCCTCCTTTGTTTTTGTGGCTTCAACCTTGGAAGAGACAAAATCCTCACCTTCAAGGCATCGGTAGTTCAGTTCAGCCGATTAATAAATATGGCAGGGACAAAATTGATAAAGGCAGAGCTCTGAGCAAGGAGGGAGGGATGAGGAAGGCTCTCCTCGTCCCCTACAGCAGAGCTCATGTACCACAAACGAATTCTGACTGGTATCCCAGCATTAATATAAGCATTTCCAATCTTTTGAATATGCAGGGGAGGCAAATCAAGATAAAACCAGTTGTGAAAACAAACGCTTCGGTACAGAGGGTACAAAAATTCATGGTGCCATTATTTTTTTCCTGAATTTGCTGGGGTCTATGCTAGAAAATGAACAGATTTTTTTTTAAAAAAAAATCTTGGATGAGAGGGTAAACAATTTTCCTACTGTTGCCCACAGAAAAGCCTACAGAGATATGGTTGACTCAAGCAAGAGATTGGTAAAAAATAATAGGTTAAAAATACGAAATATTTGCAACAAGATCTCCCCTGCCCAATAAGTGTGGCTTGTTTAATGCCAAACCCAAGTGAGGGACACCATTCCTACATTTCTCCTTGAAGAATGTGGCTTGTTTCCTTCAGCTCTCCTGGATTGTTTATTCTTTAGTCAGATATGGGTGGATGTAATTTGGTCAACCCTGGCACGGATAAGAACTGGTGCTGATTTGGATGCTTTGATGCCTTTGTCATAAGACAAGATTTCGCAACCTTGGCAAGTTGAAGATAGGTGGACTTCAACTCCCAGAATCCCCCAGCTAGCATAGGAAGTTCTGGGAGTTGAAGTCTACCCATCTTCTATCCATCTTCAATTTGCCAAAGGTTGAGAAACACAGTCATAGGAGAATAATTTTGCTTATTTCGCTAATTCATGCTGTTGATGCAAAAGTTATTTCTGGACTGGTACGATCTATCTAGCATCCTCTCTCATCGGGCATCAACTGCCTATAACGGCAGGCATTAAAAGTGCCGTGAATTACAGGTTTAATTTGTGCAGGTTTGTGTTTTCAGTGTAGTTTTGTTTTCTTGAGATGCTACTCTGGTTACCATGGGGGGGGGGGGACCATCCTTGAGGCCTCTTGAGGCTTCCAGGAAGGTGTATTGTGACAACAAGATGATATTAACTGATTACAGGCAGGTTTTACTAGAGCGAGAAAGGTGCCCTGCCTCTTATAGTTTCTACCAACACGTCAGCCATTTCTCTCTATCAACGGATTGTTATTGCTTCTCAAACCAGAAAGCAGAAATGACAATCGTAAGAAACTTGAAGATAACAGAGAAAAGTAAAAAACCAGATGGTTTACTACCTAGCTATGTTTCTGCCTCTTGAAGCTGAAATGCCTGTGTAATATCCATTATTATAACCTTAACTGTACTTACTGTGTGGTTTTATTGACCTACATGTAGCTAACATCTAAGTAAACTTGCTTAGAATCAAACCCTGCCTTTAATGACAGAACTGGGTTGTTGTTTCTAATAGCACAATAAACAACATGACAGAACTCTACCTGAACAATCATAACAGCGTAAATAGAGTTTTATTTGTTGACCCTGATCATCTCAAATGCTCTCTCCATTGCTGAAATCATGCCTAAGGGAGGAGATGGAGAAACTGGCGGGAGGACGATACAGCTGGTGACCACCAAAGGTCAATGCTGGCCTTCTGCTGGCTGCAGATGGCCCCAATTATCAATCTCACCACTTTCTTCCATGGGCTTGAAAACTGGATTTTTTAAAAAAAAAGATGTTGAGAAACGCTGAAACCTGGTTTCTAGTATGAGGAATGAAAGTAGTAACTTACTGTGATGCTTGACAGCAACCATAATTCTAATTTACAAAGAGAGCTACTATGGCTTAAAAGACTAAGGCTGGAAGGGCGAGACTCAGCAAATAATCTGAAACATGCTAAATGCAGTTTGTAAAATAAGATGATCTAAGCAAATGCAAATGTATTGTACAATAATCGATTTACAAGTAGGCTTTAGACCAACGCCGAAATTAATGGTCTGTGTGGGAGAATTTTTTATGTGTCTGAGAAAGCAATATACTAAAGAGCGTAAAATTATTTCAGTTAATAAGCAAAAAAAATGTGATTGATTAGCAACCAGGCACGTTCAAGCTACCAACTTCGCATTCTAGAAACATTTTTCCCCCGAACATTTAATTTAGAATAAAGCAACAAAGAACTTTTAAACACTTTTAAGACTTAAATCCTATTATTTAAATACTAGAGCCGATCGATCAAAAATGAATTGCAGTGCTTCAGTGCCTTTGTGCCGTATTAATATTTTTTCTCATCTTTAAGATATTGCACAACTGTTCAATTTCAAACAAGAGAGTGAGCTATACTCTCCCAATTAATGAACAATATTCCGTTTATGATGTACATCCCATGGAAGGATAGCAGATTTTAATTCTAGCATCTCTGGGATTAGAATCTGAAAATGACAGAGCTGCACATCTGCAGTCAGTTCCAGCCTTGCACAAGAGGCCATTTATGGCCTCCATTAAATGAAGGTGAAATAGCTAAATATGAGACCACATGTCTACACATCTGTGCCCTCACTTCTGTAACAGATAACTGGATGGGAACTTCACACCAATGGTTTGCGGGGTGCTTCAAGGACTGAGCGGGGAGCTTCAAGGACTGCAATATCTGGTAGCTAACCCTAATTAACAAATCATCATCATTACGTATCATCATCATTTTAGCCATGGTCTATCCACTGCAGGATGAAGGCCTCTTCTGCCTGTTTCTAACCAATACGACCCCGAGCTTTCTTTTGCCAACTGGCGATGTGGTTGATCCCTCTTGTTTTAAGTCTCTTTCGTGGTCGCTTTTTATCAAGTGGGATCAAATAACTTAACAAATTATGCACTCCTAAATTCCACATTGCTCTTAAATGAATCAGACAAAGTCTGCCTGGACAAAAGTCGCAGCCTATCCCAGAAGTTGAGTACATTTATTAAACTTAAAAGATATCCCCGAAATGTCCTTCATTTAGAACTTTTTATGCACTGAAGTGGAGTCAAAGCAAATATCTCCATTTCCTCCAGCAAAGCAGAGCTGTTGTGCTTTTTTTTTTTTAATGGTGCTTTAGCACATAATCTGTTGGAGCACAGAATAATGTGGCTCCCGATGCAACGTGCCACTGAAAGGATGCTTGCGCAGCAAATGCGCAATATTCCTGACTCGGCACAATAGTAATGATCTGGAAACAGGAGAAGAGAGTCTGAGAAGCCAATAATTTCCCTTCCAAGCTGGTGCAGCTTGCAACGAAGCTGACCGTCTGTCGTACGTTAAGAAATTCCCACAGTACAGATCGTCCTCAACTTATGGCCCAATAAAACTAAGTGAAACATTTCTTAAGTGAGTTTTGGCCCATTTCACAGCCTTTCTTGACCCGGGTGGTTAAGCAAATTATCGCAGTTGTTAAGTTAGCGACACGGTTGTTAAGTGAATCTGCTTTCCCCATGGACACGGCTTGTCAGAAGGTCACAAAAACTGATCACGTGGCCCCGGGACACTGCAAACCGTCGTAAATATGAACCCCTTGCCGAGCATCTGAATTTTGATCACATGATCAAAGGAATGCTGCAAAGGTCGTAATTGAGCCCACAGTTTTGGTCATAAATCAGGACAGTTGTAAAGCATCAGTCTGTGACCAGACCCAATTTTATGGCATTTTTTTTCCAGCATTCATAAAGAGAGAGCGGCGGTCTTTAAGCAAGCACCAGGGTCGTTCAGCAAACCTAATGTTTGCCGTGGGGTGTTTTTTTGCTGGAAACTGGACATAAATGCTGGTTTACGGCAAAAACACTGTGAATCATGGTCTTGTGACTGGGGGGGCACTGCAAACGGCTGTAAATGTGGGCCAGTTGCCCAGCACTCAAAATGTGGTCACACGCCAGGGGGGGCAGCAGAGGTCGTAACTTTGAATCCGGGTTGTCAGTCCCAGTTTGGGGGTCTGTGGTAACTTCACTGACTTTGCAGTAGGAGCCCTTTGGGGTTTCCTGACTCAGCAATTGGCCCACAATGGGCCAAATAAATGTTTAACAGATGGAAGACAGATGGTGGATGACAACTTACCTGCAATTAGTCATCTTTTTGTTGTGATGACAGAAGTTATTCTCAGTGCAGAGTTGATGCCAGTGACCTTCCTGCCTAAAGGAAGGAAGGACATTTATTAGGACTTTGAAAAAGTGAAACACGGCCATATATAAATTGGAATTCAACCCAATCTTAGATTTCCCATCTTTTGGCAGGTTTTGGCACAAATTGCTTCGATTGCTTCTTAAATACAGATAGTCCTCGACTTACGACCACAACGGAGCCCATAATTTGTGTTGTTAAGTGAGACATTTGTTAAGTGAGTTTTGCCCCATTTTTACGACCTGTCTCGCCACACTTGTTAAGTGAATCACTGCGGTGGGTTAGTTACATGGTTGTTAAGCGAATCTGGCTTCCCCCATTGACTTTGCTTGTCGAAAGGTCACAAAAGGGGATCACGTGACCCATTGGGACGCCGTCATAAATGTGAGCCAGTTGCCAAGTGTCTGAATTTTGATCAGGTGACCATGGGGATGCCGCAATGGTCATAAGTGTGAAAAACGGTCATAAGTCACTTTTTCAGTGCCGTTGTAACTTCGATTGGTCACTAAATGAATTAAGTTGAGGACTGCCTGTATTATTTTATACTTCAATGTCCAAGGCACAAGGGATCTGTGAGAAATTCATTTTTTTTATAATGTACTTAAGCAACTTTTTTAAAGTTCATCTTGAATGGTCACTGTTAATTGTCCAGAACTTAAAAGCAGACCAAAAATAGTAGCTACTCCCTCCTCTTATTTTCCACCTAGGTCAAGGAACAGCCAAGAATAACGCAGCAACTGCCTTTTGCTGCTAATTGTTGCCTAACATGAAAACAAGGAATACACTTCCTCTGAATTTCAAGATATTATATTCCTACTGTCACTTTCTTCTCTAATTTACCTGCATACTTTAAGGTTTTGCTTTAAAAAGAGACCTGTAAGCAGGTGACAATATAGGTGACTCATCCCTGCTTTAAAAATAATGCCTCTCTTAAAATAATCACTTTTTTAAAGAGGGGGTGATTTTTACTATTTATTTTAAAATGGATTAATCTGCTTTTTCAACATCTAAGCCAATATGTAAACAGCTTCAATAAGTGTGAATATGACTTCAGGAATAGTCTTTTGGGTTCCAAATTTATATCTGGGAAGGATTTGACTTCAAACTAGTACGCATAACATACTGTACGTTGTTAACAGTCTGTGCTACTGGAATGCAAGGCATATTTTCAAATAAGCCTGTACAGTCATAATTCAATATGTAGATTTGATCACTGCTGGCAATTTAAATGAGACAGAAATACATGCAGATGGAGTTTTGTCTGCCATGAAGCATTAAACTGCAGTTAGTTGTGCCTCAGCATAATCAAATAATACTGAGTGGAAAGAACATATTTTGGATATGACAAATATGAAATATTCATTGTGTTAGCAATAGCACATGTAATAATCAATACAAGCAGCAGAATTATTATTATTATAATATACACAACAGTGTGAAATTGCAGCTGTCAGTTCTTCAGCTGGCGTTGGCCTTCATACGCATCAACATCTTCCCAGGAACCTTGGATGTCCTAAATGTACTGGCGTAATATATGTGCAGATCCTTTTATAACTGACAAATGGACGTTTTGTCAATGCGCAGATAACAAACTAAATATGGCCCAGAAAACCAGATGCACTGAAGTAGGGATGTATGAATGCAGTTGAGAACAGCTGTTCCATTATTTCTGAGTGCCTAGTTTCAATCTGGAATCTATAAATCTGTCCACAGATATTGTATATAAAATCATAGCTGCCGTACACTAACCAGGAAACCTTTGATAGCATAATTTGTATACATGTGTATGTATCGTGATCATTTAAACTTAGGAGAACCCATTATTATTCAAGAGACAATGCTATTAAGATACTTTGTCCTTCAAGAAACTTTTGAATCTTTTTGAATTTTGTTTGTTCCAAAGTAAGCCTGCTTGAATTAGCACTGCAGCTTTAAATTCAAAACAGCATTTTCACCCATTCTTATTTTATTCAGGTTTTTTTTTTAGAAATTTTAAACTTGACTGTGAGAGAGCATTGCAGTTGACAGGTTGGCCAAAATGAATGCATCGTATTAGAAATTAATAAAGGCATAAATAAATGCATATCTTGGCTTAGAAGATTCCCCATAGATATTCTTATAAATTATACAAGGATTATAAATTCAATTCTTACGCTCAGTATAAAAGACTTCATTTCGCATCAACTTGCCTTGCAATTAAAGTTTCTTATGATGCTGTTACAGATCACAAGAAATGACAATCTCAGTTATGGTTTCTCATTTCACAAATTCTTTCCCAGAGAGACATGCCTCTATGTTTGCTTTCTAAAAGGCTAAGACTACATTGCATTGCCCATTATTTTATGGCCTACTATGCAACATTGTTCCCAATATTCCAATACAAGTTTAATTATTTATAAATAAATAAAACAATTTTGCTATATGTAAAAAAAATCACAACAAATAAGTCAATTTGTTATTATTATTTTACTTGATACTATAGCTCCAATACTCATAGACCCTGAATACTGAAATGAATGTAGCAATTTTAATAATTCTCATTTGCATAGCAAATTCAAGTTAAAATATTTTTTTTTTAAAAAAAACACTTTTTACTACACAGCCCCTTTGTTTTTTTCACCATAAAGTGTATTTGGCCAGGATTTTCCATGTTTGCTTAAACATTGCACCATCCGCATGTCTAAAATATGACTAACACACTATTCTTTTTATAACATTTTATTCATTTTTATGACTCAGGTAAAGAATTAATTGGGGCAAACGACTGTTGGAGATAGGCATTTGCATTTATGGAAAACATAAAATTTCACAATAAAAAGACCTGAAACCTCTTGGCCACCAAAACAGGGTTTGTTGCGTGGCTACCGTCCATCCTAAAATTCCGTAATAAAACTAAAGACACAGCACCAGGTGGGCTGTAGAACTATTTATACCTCTATCTCTGAATATAATCTGAAATATTGTGTCATGACTATGAAGAGTACCAGCCCCTTTGAAGGCACCCTTTTAGGCCTTTTAACTTGAGAGGTGATTAGTTATCCTAATAACGAAATCTAACTATTACAATTAATCCTATTTCTATTTTTTTTTCCAAGCTTTTTTTATTATCACATTTTAATCCCATTGTTATTGTAATTTAATTCAGATATCAGTTTAGATTAGCACAACTGCTATGGGGCTTTTGTTTTGCATTTTATTGGTTTCATTGACGATTATGATGCTATCCATTCAATCTTGTCCAATTTTTTATGATTCTGTGGAACCCATACAGGGGCTTTATTATCTTTCTCTTTCTTTCTTTCTTTCTTTCTTTCTTTCTTTCTTTCTTTCTTTCTTTCTTTCTTTCTTTCTTTTTCTTTCTTTTTCTTTCTTTCTTTCTTTCTTTCTTTCTTTCTTTCTTTCTTTCTTCCGTCCTTCCTTCCTTTCTTTCTTTCTCTTTCTTTCTTTTGCCTTTATTGGTTTTATAACAAAAGGTTGCAAACCTAATATTCCTTCCTCTTAATGTGAATGTGAAGAAATTCCTTCCTCCTGCTATTATTATTATTATTTTGATGTATTTATTATCAACCAAAAAAAGAACATTGGTTTCTGTGCAGAGGGCTCCCTCTCAGAGGGGCATGGGCAGTTTTAAAAATTTGATAAATATATAATACACAAAATTCCACCTATGTTTTATAGATTATTCACATTATCTATACTATATATGAAACATTAGATAACACTAGTAAATATTAGGCAGTTTATATAGAGAGATTAGATATTATAGGCATTTTATATATTATTATTAGTGTAATAACTGTAAGATTAGAGATCACTGTTTTTTATATTTTGTGTATAAATACATCATGTTTTGTTTATATTACAAAGTAAAAGAACAAGTTTTTATTAACATGATACAATATAATATTAATAAGCATGAAATATGAATATTTTAATAATTATATTAACTATTTTATTAATAAATATTACTGACATTATTATAATTACATAGAATTATAATATATCGCTTCCCTCACAACCCCCTTCAGTCCTTTCTCCCCTCCCCCACCCAAGAAGCCCCTCCCCTCAGCAACCGCCCAACCCTTTTCCGGACTCCTCCCACCCCTCCCCTTTTCCCCCCTCCCCTCTCATACTATTACTACAAACCCCCCTCCAAACCCCCGACAGACTCATCTGTCCGCCTCGATTGGCTGGCGCCCGAGCGCGAGCGCGTCACGTGACGAGAGAGAGAGAGAGAGAGAGAGAGAGAGGCGGCGATCTCGTGCCCACCCGCCCGAGGGCCGGTCGCTCGCGCGCGCGCGCACCCAAGCCGCGCTCCTTCAGTCGGGTCGGTTTCCAAGGCGACCGGAGGAGGAAGAGAAAAGAGGAGGAGGAAGAGGAGGCGAGGCGGGAGAGCGAGGCTCATGCCCGGGAAAAGGAGGCGGACGGAGGGAGCGGGCCCACCCCCGGAGGGGAGGGGGGCCGGGCGCGCGCCCTCGGAGGACGCTCAGTCGGCGCGCGGGGACGCGCCGGGCTGGCAGGAGAGAGAGAGAGAACGCGCATGCGCGTGCCCGCTTTCCTCGCCTGCCCGCTTGCCTCTTGCAGCAGAGCGGAGCGGCGGAGCCCAGCGAGGAGGAGGAGGAGGAGGAGGATCCTCGGTTGCAGCAGCAGCAGCAGCAGGTACCTCTCCCATCGGCCTCCGAGTCCCCGGGCCGGGGGTGGTGGAGGAGGGGGGGGGTCCCTGGCTCGCGCTTGGTCCCCCCGCCTTGCCCCTTCTCCCCCAGCCCGGCCTCCGCAAAGGGGCACGTGCTCACCTGCTGCAATGGGAGGCGCTGGGGTCCCCGATCCCGATGGCACCCGGGAGCCCTGCAAGGAAAAAGGGGAGGGAAGGAGAGAGGGAGGGAGGGAGGGGAGAAGGAAGGGAGGGAGGGAGGGAGGAAGGAAGGAAAAAGAGGGGAAGGAAGGAAGGATGGATATGGGAATGGGAGGCAGGGAGGGAGGGAGGAAGGAAAGGGGGGAAAAGGAAGGTGGAGGAGAAGGAGAGAAGGAAGGAAGGGATAGAGGAAGGAAGGAAAGAGGGAGAGAACGCAAAGGAGCAAAGCATCCTCTCAGCCCCAGCAGAGCATCCCACCCACCCTCCTCCCCTCCCTGTCGCCCACCCCTGCTGGGCATGAGTGCCTGTGGGCTTGGGCGAGGGGGGTCCCGCCTGTCTCAAGGCTGGGCCATGGGGGGGGGGAGGCCAGGCATTTCCTAATGCAAGGGGGGGGGAGCTCAGGAAGGGGAAGCAGGGGATCTCCTTGTGCTGAAGAGCAGGGCATCCCTCCTGTAAAAAGCTGACTAAGAGCAGTGGCGTCTTCCAGGCTCGGAGGGGAGGAAGAGGAAGGAGCAGCTTCTCCCCGGATAAAGTCACTGGGGCTCCCTACTTTTCCTCCAACCAGGCTTTCCTGGGATAGGAAGATCTCCCCTGCAGCCAGGGGGTTTTTTCCTCCCATCTCCTGCCCTTCTCATCCATGCTCTTCCCATGTGCAGGTGAATAGGTAAACATCCCTCTTCTCCCATCCAGCTCATGCAATCCGGTGCAGAGGGCACCAAATCTCTGAATTTTATTTTTTATTATTATTATTATTATTATGCTCATTTGCTCTGCTATTGCTTCTGAGCTCCAAGATGTCTATAAACATGCTTTTTTTTTGTTTTGTTTTTTGCAAGAGCTTTTTCCCAAGAGGGGACTGGCTGTCCTCAATTTGTTCTCCTTACCAGATCTTCTGGTTGTATAGATCGTACATCTCAAAGAGAAGATGAGGTACCCTTGACCAAAAAGAGGAGTAGGAACTGCCTTCTGCATGTTGAAAGTTACAGTTCTTCTCTTTGCATTCCTTACACTCTGAATTAAAAATTGAGCTATGCTGCCTATCAGATGATTGGTGGGGGGTTTGCCTGTTGAGACCTTAAGGTATTTGTGTTAATATATATTTTTTTTCTAAAAGGTGTATGGAAAAGATTTAACCTCGGAGAAATTATTTTAATTGCGGTTTTTGAGGCTAAAGCTTGGGTGAGTTTTGGGGAGGATGAGAACTTTTCTAATTAAGCAAGATACTTGGTCCTTGAGGCTGGAAAATTTGCCATGTTATACGTTGTTAGGAGCCTAGTCGTTTCCATCCGTTAGTGGAGGAAAGGAGAAGGCAAAGGAAAAGAGGATAGAGGTTTAAAAAGGTGAAATCATGGCAACTGGGTCAAAGTTTATGAGTTGCCATGATTTAACCTTTTTGAGATACTTTTGGCCTGTCTTGAGTCTTCATTTATATATGAGGGTAGAGGTGGTTCAGAGGGATGTCCTGTCAGATTGTAATAGCAAATGATACATTTCTGATTTCCCAAACTTGTCAGGGTCCAAGAAATTAACAAAAAATATTTGGGGGGTTATTTTACGATGAATCAGCTGGTCGTCTTTAAAAGGTGCATAATTTGCAGTTATTTTGACACAGGTAGCTATAAAATCAGTGTATTCACCTGTTGCATGTAGGTGTCAGTTGCAGATCCCTAGCTTTCTCTTTTTTGATAACATTCAAATTTATTACATTTATATGTAAAAAATATTTGTAAAGGTTTTTTTGTCAACCCTTACAATTTACCATAGTAAGGATAGAATGAGTTATAAGAAAACAGTTCAGCTACGTGTTCTACCTGGGTGATATAGTACAAAGCATCTTTCAAAACAATAAAGTTAAATTGATTTAAGGATGAAGCTGAATATCCACCAGATCGAATGAGTTACTTCGCAGTAACTATGCTTATATGAGTCGTAAGCATCTATTGAATTTGAGACCTTTACTCCTATTAAAGAAATCATGGACAATTCTTTAATAAAACTGTTCAAATCTTTTAAAAGCAAAGAGCTATGTCTCCATGCAAATAAAACCAGTATATAATCCATGTAATATTTTAACAAATTGCAGAAGTTGAACTATACACACACACACACACACACATACATACACACATACATACATACATATATATATATGTTGATTACATCCAGCTGCTCTGAGATTTGGTGTGATCAACCATTCCTAATATATGAGCCATTTTGTTTATATACAGAAGAACAATTCATAGGGTCCATTTCTTGCATCTAGAAGGTTCCACTTCAATCCTCATTACTAAAAGTAAAAAAAAAAAAGATTTCTTTGGTTATTTAAGACAAATCTCTATCCAGGATTCGGAAGAGCCAGTCAAATAGACAGCTGTGGCCTACAGAAGCGTTCCTCAACCTCAGCAACTTTAAGATATGTGGACTTCAACTCCCAGAATTCTCCAGCCAGCATGTCCCCACATAAAGTTCCTGAAGTTGACAAAAACTGGATTATAGAGATCTGATTTGGGGATCGTCTGCTTTCCATGCACACAATACCAAACCTCTACTGTATCACCTCCAGAATGGCCTGATCTAGTAAAAAGCTTGGCGTTGTTTGGAGGGAGAAGGAGCCTTCAAGATCATGTGAAGTATTAGTACTTCACACACAACAGGCGCCATATAAATACCACACACAGAATAGCCCAAAGCACACACTCTGCTAGGGAGACCTTCCTTGAGGATGGACTCCATCACAAGTCCGAAAGCTTGGAAGACTAAACATCTGGCGCCGGTGACCAACCCTGATTGGATCCTGCAACGTTATCCTGGGACACCTATATTTGCCTTCATTTGTAGTATTACTACCGCTTTATAAACCCTTAGTAAGAGCACACTTAGAATACTTCATCCAGTTTTGGTCACCATATCATAAAAAAGATGTAGAGTCTCTGGAAAGAGTGCAGAAAAGAGTACCAAAGGTGATTAGGGGGTTGCAGGAATTGGGTATGTGTGTTCTAATAAAAAAGAAGGACTAGGGGGGTATGATAGCAATCTTCCAATATTTGAGGGGCTGCCACAAAGAGGAGGGGGTCAACCTATTCTCCAAAGCACCAGAAGGCAGGATGAGAAGGAACAGATGGAAATTAACCAAGGAGAGACACAATCCGAAGTAAGGAGGAATTTCCTAACAGAATGATTAACCAGTAGAACAGCTTGTCTCCAGAAGTTGTGGGTGCTCCATCACTGGAGGCTTTTAAGAAGAGACTGGACAGCCACTAGCCTGGAATGGTATAGGGCAGGGGTAGGCAACCTTGGCTTTTTTATGACTCGTGGACTTCAACTCCCAGAATTCCTGAATCAGCTCTGCTGGCTCAGGAATTCTGGGAGTTGAAGTCCACGAGTCATAAAAGAGCCAAGGTTGCCTACCCCTGGTATAGGGTCTCCCTTCTGTGCAGGGGGTTGGACTAGAAGACCTCCAAGGTCCCTTCCAATTCTGTTAGTCTGTTTCTGTTTCATTCTGAAATTTCCTGGCATGATCATAGAGTTTCCGCAACTCCCTGCCACGCTACACTATTATATAACTTAAAGTGCTTTAAAGGAATTTCTTTTGCTGATAGCATAGTTATAGACATCAATGTTGCTTCTGAATTTGTCCATTCTGGACGATCATCATGGATCAGCAACCTCATCTGAGGTCATTTTTTATAGGTGTGGAATGCACGGAGATGTGGAAATGCTTGAGTATGGATGGATCCATTTAGCCTAGTACTCATCTATTTTTTAAAACCACCTTTTGACCTTGGTGTATCTTCTTATTCTTCATTCATGATAGTCTTTTTTCTGTCTTAGTCTCCTTCCACTGAGGAGATGGATAAATTCCCTGGAAGCAGTCTTTGCAATCTGTGTAATTATTTTTGGCACTCTGCGTTTTGATGTTGTGATGTTGAAAAAACAATATCCTGACAAAGGAGGTAGTTCTCCAGCCTAACCACATATGATCCATTTAAGCCAGGGGTCTTCAAACTTGGCCCTTTTATGACTTGTAGACTTCAGTTCCCAGAATTCCTCCTTTATGCTTTTGAAGTTGAACTTCTCTAGGCACATGCCAATTGGATGAGGGAACTGTTTCGAAACATGCAATATTGCTGCTTTTTTTTTTTTAACTAATTTGAAAATGTTGACTGGAGCTTTCCATTTCCAAATGAATGGGATCTCAAGACCAAAAATAGGAAAAAAATGTCAGGATAATTTCAGGCAGAGATGCGGGAACACCTTCCCACTCAGAGGCTATGATGCTTTTGGAAGATTGTGAAAATTATTTCTGTACATGCAAAGACATTTTGGGAAGAGACTACATCCCGTAGTTACGGTTGCAACATGGAGAAGGTTGAGGCTGTCTTGTCAGGCACAACATTTTTGCACAAAGTGGGGAGAGCTGTTAACTGCAGTCACCCTCTCGCTATCAAGCCTTCTACATTGCCTGGGGCGATGGTGAATAAATAATAACAGCAGGATAATAACAAGTTTGAGGCAAGTTCATTAAGTGATACTATAACCAGCCAAGAAAATATCTGTTGCAGGGATGTCCAACCTTGGCAACTTTAAGACTTGTGGACTTCAACTCCCAGAATTCCCCAGGCGGCCATGCTGTCAGTTGAAGTCTGCACCTTAAAAGCTGCTGAAGTTAGGAAACTGATCCATACAAATTGGTGGTAGTTCTGTTGAAATACTAAAGTGACGGATGGAGAAATGCAGTTTTTACACTCTAAGGGATGTTAGGACTGCAATTGCCCAAATTCAGATGCAGGATGGGAATCTTGAAATCAATTCCCATGCCTCTGGAATGTACCATCTGGAGACACTGCCAGTGGTTTGTTTTTTTCCCATTATGATACTGAAGATACCCTGGATTGCCAAAAATGGTACCTTCCTTTTAGTTCTACAGATGATGCTTTGGAATATCTGTCATCTGTCCGTCCGTCCGTCCGTCCGTCTATCTATCTATCTATCTATCTATCTATCTATCTATCTATCTATCTATCTATCTATCTATCTATCTATCTACCTACCTACCTACCTACCTACCTACCTACCTACCTATCTACCTACCTATCTTTGTGAATAGTGCAAAGCTAATGTAGCTGTGTGAATGTGAAGCTTCCTTTTCTCAATGCGTTAGCAGAAATGCCAATTGAATTCTATTTCCAGAAAATGCTTTTGGGGTTGAGTAAATTTAAAAAAAGAAAAAAGAAGAAGCTTTATTTTCTTCCATTCTTTTTTCAGCCTCCTTTCTTTCTCTTAAAATCCCCGGAAGAAAAATGCCTTTCACTTATATCTACAAATATCGGTTGCTACTGACAACCCAAAAAATACACTCTGCCGACTCCTACTGAAATTTATTATATCCTGTGTCCCCATCGCACGTGGGACAGTTTGTGTGGCTCTCTCCTCTCGGTGGTGACCCTAGAGGTATTAAAGAAAGGATGATAAAGAAATACAGCCCCCCCACACACACCACCCAGAGAGGGTTTCCCCCCCCCCCGAGCAAAGAGCTGCAAATAACATTTTGTGCTTTCAGTCTACCAACGAGGGTGCAAAATTGGAAGGACTTTTCTTCCGTTGGTTCTAGAAGTTCTAGAATTATCAACTTTGGGACCAACTTTGGATTCATTTACAGGTAGCCCTTGACTTACAACAGTTCGTTTAGTAACCATTCAAAGTTACAACGGCACTGAGAAAAATGAGTTAATGACCGTTTTTCAGTTACGACTTTTCCGGCA
Organism: Protobothrops mucrosquamatus; assembly: GCF_001527695.2. Taxonomy (NCBI): domain Eukaryota; kingdom Metazoa; phylum Chordata; class Lepidosauria; order Squamata; family Viperidae; genus Protobothrops; species Protobothrops mucrosquamatus. The sequence continues at coordinate 103,044 of NW_015386318.1, read as the reverse complement.
TCCCCCTGGCCACGTGATACAAATTCAGACGCTTGGCGACTGGCTCATACTTATGACCGTTGCTGTGCCCCATGGGTCACGTGGTTCCCTTTTTTTTTTTGCGACCTTCTGACAAGCATGGAGAAGGCAGATTCACTTAACAGCTGAGTTACTGACTTATCAACTGCGGTGACTCCCTTACGAACCGAGGCAAGAAAAGTCATAAAATGGGGCAAAACTCAACAAATGTCTCACTTAACAACAGAAATCTTGAGCTGAATTGTCGTAAGTCGAGGACTACCTGTGTAAGGTTTTGTTTTAAGATGTTTTTCAGAGGTTTTTAATTGCCAGCTTTTTATTCCTCCTGAATATCAGCCTCCTGTTACCTCCCTCCATTGCTGGGCATGGGCTAAAACAATAAGCAGTGGTGCATTTAAATATTCCTTTCAAATTTTCTTTATCTTTGGGGGAAAAAATAACAACTCCGGAGTGCATGTTCGTGTGTTTATTGATTGTTTCTGTGTGTCCAAAAACCTATTCTGGCCCCTTTCGTTGCCATTCATTACACATTGCCCAAATAACTAATGACTCAATTAACTCCAGTTAGGCTTTGCTAATTGGGTCATGATCAGGTTTTCACAGCTGAAGTTGTGAAAACTTCATCATGCCCCAATTAGCGACACCTCTTCCATGTGCCCAAGCTAGGCTGGAAATCAATAGCTTAATTTCAATATTCTACCTTTGCTTGGAGAAAGAGAAAAGCAATATTTTTCCCCCAAAAATGTAATTTATACCAGCCTTACCAAGGGAAGCGATTTGCTACGTGGGCTTTGCTCATTCCTCCTTCTGCTGTTCACCGGAAGAGAAATTAAGGCAGCTAAATGGCATCGTGTACCAAGCAGAAGAGGGTTTTCTGACGATTTGTGGAGTGCCAAGATTAGCAACCGCAAATCCACAGAAAACAAACGGAACAAATTAAGGACAGAATCTCAAAACAACCCTCAGCATTTAATTATATAGTCCAGTAATATATATAGTCCTTGACTTACAACTGGTCACTTAGAGACTGTTCTGTGTTACAATGAATTTCCCAGAGAACCTCTTTTGGGGCGCTTGATAAATAAATGCTGTTTTTTGGCAAAACTGTGATAAATTGTCATAAATCATGGGCTGGTTGCTGAGCACCTGATATGCGGTCACATAGCCATGGGGGGGGGGCAGTCAGTAGAACTTCAGGTTGTTAAGTACCCCAAGGCAGGGGTCTACAACCCCCAGTCCATGGACCGGTACTAGTCTGTGGCATGCCAGCAACCGGTCCACACAAACAAGCAAAGCCCCATCCACGGGATGCAGGCAGCACACAAAACCACACACCCTCCCGTCCGTGGAAGAACCTTTCTCCACGGAACCGGTCCCTGGCGCCCAAAAGGTTGGGGACCTTTGCCCCAAGGGATGTCCCTTGTAACTTCAAACAGTCGCTAAGCGACTGTCATAAATCGAGGAGTACCGGTAATTATTGTGATTCAGATTGGGGACTTGTGACACCTGTATATCTGTGTTTCTGTGTTAGCTGGCATCCTGAAATCCCAATGGCTCTTATTTTGAATTTTCTCTTAACCGAATATCAACGGTGTTGGAGGAGGTGTGCGGCGTTCCGTTCATCCGCGGTGCCCCGTCTAACAAAGGCCAACCCGGCATTTTGGGAATCGTGTTAACCTGCAGAGTAGAGTTGCGCTTCTATTTTTGTGCAGTAGGGCACCGAGACCTTGCAAGGCACGGAAAGAGTCGCCACATTTTGATTCATCATCCAGTCTAGCCTGGCAAATGCTCTGCCATATGTGATACCAGGAGAGGCAACCGTAGCTGTTTGCAAACCCTCCGCTTTAAACACCAAGCATATTTGTCATCAAGATTGAAACTGCAACTGGAGAGAAGACGGTTGGTTGGGTGTCACATTAATAGGACAATGTAATGGAAGGTTCAATCGTTCCAGGCCAGGGGTAGGCAACCTTGGCTCTTTTATGACTCGTGGACTTCAACTCCCAGAATTCCTGAACCAGCATGGGTGAACTATGGCCCCCTTTATGGCTTGTGGACTTCAACTCCCAGAATCCTGAGCCAGCATGAGGGAACTATGGCCCCCTCATGACTCGTGGACTTCAACTCCCAGAATTCCTGAGCCAGCATGAGGGAACTATGGCCCCTTCATGACTCGTGGATTTCAACTCCCAGAATTCCTGAGCCAGCCTGGCTCAGCTTGGAAACTTCTCCCTTCCCCTCAGCATGGCTGGCTCAGGAATTCTGGGAGTTGAAGTCCACGAGTCATAAAAGAGCCAAGGTTGCCTACCCCTGTTCCAGGCCAAAAGAATCTTAAAAGGTTAAATCCTGGCAACTGGACCAACGTTTATTAAAACTTGAGACGTTTCGCTACTCATCCAGGCAACTTCTTCAGTCAGAATGAATATTTGGGTAGGCACAGAGGCAGAGAGTCATTGGAAAGGACCAACTCCTGCCGTACAGACTGCTCCTGTTTGTCTACCCCAGGGATAGGCAACCTTGGCTCTTTTATGACTCATGGACTTCAACTCCCAGAATTCCTGAGCCAGCTATGCTGGCTCAGGAATTCTGGGAGTTGAAGTCCATGAGTCATAAAAGAGCCGAGGTTGCCTACCCCTGGTCTACCCCAATTTTCATTTTGACTGAAGAAGTTACTTGGATGAGCAACGAAACGTCTCAGTTTTAATAAAGGTTGGTCCAGTTGCCTTGATTTACCCTTTGTAAGAGGATGACCACATAGTACAGTTTTCTGTCAGATGCAGTTGATTTCTAAGACCCGCACTTGGGCTCTAATTTCATACAAATCAAACGCTTCCTTTCTGGAAGGGTGCCCGTAGTGTTAATGACAAATGATAGAAGCCAAGTAATTCTCCATGCCAGCTTATTTCCTTTTCAGCAGGGTGGCTGTTTGGGCAGGCTCTTTGCTTCCTATGATTTGATTTGACTGCCCTAGTGTGATTGTTTTGGGTAGGTAGGAAGGAATAGCTTGGTTTGATTGGCTATTATAAAGTTTGGTTAGTTATAAATTTGCTTATAGAGCTAGTCATTGACTGAGCAGTTGTAAAGTCGTGGTCATTAAGCATGCCACCATGTAACCGTTCTGATTTTATGATCTTTTTTGCGGTGATTGTTGAGCGAACCTGTTTACTTCGATGCATGTTCTTATCCTGCCCTCTGGTGCTTTGGAAAATAAGTTGACCCCCTTCTCTTCTTTGTGGCAGCCCCTCAAATACTGGAAGACTGCTATCATGTCCCCCCTGGTCCTCCTTTTCTCAAGATTAGCCAAACCCAAAACTATTTGGCTGAGTGGGGAATTCTGAGAGTTGGAAGTCCTCGAGTTACCAAGGTTGAGAAACATTGCTCCAGAGCATTAAAAAAAAAAGACAAATGAGATTAAGTTTCTAGATCAGTTTTAGCCCAAAGCATGTATTTTTCATAGCCAGAGAATGTTTCATTACAGGGAAGTGGTTAAAATTTATACCATAATTTCTACGAAAGTTTTTTTTCAAAACACGTATGATATTTTCTATTCTAATAGCATTTCCCATTCTGTTTCTAGGTATAAGCCGAATGTTGTGTAATATTGGAAAGCTAGTCACCTAGTAAATTAAGAGCAGCTTAGTACTTTACCCAAGCAAAATGGACCTTAAAAATATTCCCCTGTAATTCATAGATCAGGGGTGGGCAACTATGGCAACTTTATGACCTGTGGACTTCAACTCCCAGAATTCCTGGCATGGCTGGCTCAGGAATTCTGAGAGTTGAAGTCCACAGGTCATAAAGTTGCCATATTAGTTGCCCACCCCTGTCATAGATAGTAGAGGTATCCGATGACTATCCCAAAGGTGCTTTTCCAAGAGGCAACTGGACTTTCTTGTTCTTCAGAGCTGAAGAAGCTTCTTGGATGAGAAGCAAAATGTCTTCAAAGAAAAACAAGAAGGTCCAGTTGCCTCTTGAAAAAGCACCTTTGGGACAACCATGACCTGGATGACTGAGAACCTCCGTAGACATTGTCCTATGACTAATGGAAACTTTCTGTGGCATGAGATCAGATGCCCAAAGCAGAGGTAATACAGCTTATACATTTCCTAGAGATAATTGCAGCTCAAGGTAACATACTTGTCATATTGTTTTTTCGTGCCCCCAAAATGCAATACCTTTTTTCAATAACCCCCTGGCAGAAATGCAGGACCATGTGTTTATATTAAGGTTTCAAATAACCCCGAGTTACACAATCACATTAGCCAGAAATCCTATTGTGCTGGGATGCTTTGAATATAACAGAAGCATCTCGCAAACAGCCCCTGATGATACACGAGTATTTCACATAACAAAAGTCGCATTCAAAAGGAATTTCTTGTTCTGGGACAAAAGCTGGTTGTAGTGAAGTTCATTATTTATAGGATTTCTCCCCCCCCCCACACACTTTGGCAGGATGTTCACGTTTGCATATAATGTATAAAAAAATAACAAAGGAAAGCACGCTAACTTGAGTGTGTAATAAATGCAATCATAACCTAAAAGCAAAGAAAATAGAAGGCTAAACACATCAAATCAGACCAAAGGAAAACTACCTGAGTGTAAAAAAGAAAAACTCAGTAGGAAAGGGACAAAGAAATCCTGTTGAAGCAAGCAAGAGTATAAGCTCTCCTATTGCTCTCAGTGGGCAACTGAACATATGGCATACACACAAACAACAGGTGATCACAAAGAACAAGGAGGAGAAGGAAATTGCCTTCCTATACATGTTGATGGTTTGCAATTTCTACCACTCTAAGGGACATGCTCAGTGCCAAATAATGTTGGTAATCGTAGCTCAGTGACATTTTGGAAAGTCAAGTTTCCCCCCATTAAATTTGCAAATCCTATTCGGTGGCCCTCCCACTTAAAAGTACATTACAACACCGTTTAACAACTACACAACATTCCTGAGAGCCTCTAAAAATTACAGTTTTCCAGCTGAGATCAGCGGAACGCAAAGTAGACTTTTTATTTGTCTTGTAATTATTCTATTTCTTTCTTGTGGCGAAGGAGGAGATGATAGGGAACTTTTTGAATAAGGTGTCTTAAGAAAGTTTCTCCTAAGTTTTTTCTGCCCTCTTTGAAGTAGGGCTAGGCCAGGGGTAGGCAACCTTGGCTCTTTTATGACTCGTGGACTTCAACTCCCAGAATTCCTGAGCCAGCTATGCTGGCTCAGGAATTCTGGGAGTTGAAGTCCACGAGTCATAAAAGAGCCAAGGTTGCCTACCCCTGGCGCTAGACTCTATGAACTGAATCAGTTTTTTTTTTCCTCCGCTGATTAAATTAAAACAGGAGCTTTTGGACGCACCACAAACAATTCCAAAACATTATTTCGTGGATGTTAACAAAGATCCAGAGTAACAAATCTACTGTCTGCTCCTAACATACAGAGAACTTTACTTAGCAACAGAAAACTCTACCATCCACATTCCTGTTGCATTCACTTACTGGCAGGTGACCCAGGTGTATTTTGAAATTGCACTTATGAACTGGGCAATCGCAATATGGGCTATTATAATGTTCCAAAGTTCTTTACAAAAAAAAAAAAAAACCAACTTGATAATGTTTACATTTTGGCTGGACTGTGCACAATTACCACCCAGGATTGCATCACCGAACAAATAAAACTCCCCTGGATGATTACAGCCGCCCACCCCGGGTACGTCTGCAGGGAAAGCCTTGCGTTCAATGCAAATCAAAACCACAGGATTTCCCGGGATATTCCCTGGGCAAAGTTTGGCCGCAAGATTTACAAGACACACAAAGAAAAAGCTTCTAAAAGGCCTCTTCCCTCCTGTTGTAACTCTCCACCTTTTTCCCAAGGAAGGATAAAGTATCACACCAAGCGCGCGACTTCACTCCACTGAAATCTGCACGGAATTATCCACCGCAATAAAGTTTGTAATAACTCAGAGGTTGCTTGTACTCGCCCTTAAGAAGTTTGTCAAGCCGCTTCTTGGGTCCTTTCCAAAGCCGAGAGGACGAAGTCAGAAATTCTTGTCGGTCTGAAGTTCTGACCGGGGCAGTTGCTGGTCAAAAGATTTCACGGGGCACGGCTTCTCTTTTTAGGCCGTCTCTCGTGGTGGCTTCTCTTTTAGGGCCCTCCCCTTCCCCCTGGCAGGCAGGCAGGCAGGGAGGGGTGTTTCCCAGCATTGCCTGTGCAATCCTCTTTTGGAGCACAAACAAAAGATTAGGAGAGCAGAATCAAACCCACCGGCTTCGATCGGATAGCCCGATCTCCATCAGCTTCCATCCTGAAGGTCCTTCCCTTCTCCCCATACAGGTGGTCCCCGACTTACGGCCGCAAATTGAGCCCAGGATTTCTGTCGTCAAGCGAGACCTTTGTTAAGTGAGCTTGGCCCCGTTTTACGACTTTCCCTTGCCACAGTTGTTAATAGGAATCGCTGCAGCAGATAAGTTGGTAACCCGGTTGTTAAGTGAGTCTGGCTTTCCCCATTGCTGAGCAGAAGGTCGCAAAAGGACACAGCCACGGTCATAAGGATGAAGCCGTTGCCGAGCACCTGAATTTTGATCACCGGAGCACGGGGAGGCTGCGAAGGCCGTACGTGTGAAAAATGGTCCTAAGTTGTAACTTTAAAACAGCCACTAAATGAACTGCCTGCATCTTAAAACCTTAGAAACCTTAAAACCCCTGGATCAATCTGTCGATAGCAGCCATAGCATATGTTCCATCCTCAGCAATGTTCTTTTTTAAAAAAAAAAACAATGAATCTTTACTCCCTTGTCATTCCTTCCGGTTCTTCCCCCCCCCCCCCTAATTTTCTGGGTTTTTTTTCATTTGCCCTTTCATCTAAGGGCATTTGAGGCTCTTCCTTCTATCGCTGAGTGTGTGTGATTTGTTAAAGGAACCTTTCATATTGATCCACACTCCTGTCTGGCGGGCGATGGGTCTCTTTAAAATGACAGGGCAGGACATTTACATGTCAGAGCAGCTGCAGGGCATAAGAATAGATTTGGCATTAGTCCTTTGTTTGGTTTGAGCTCTACAACCCAACCTCTTGTCTTCATCTCAACCTATTTACCGAGTGAAGAACTTTCTGGGTCTGTCTGGATATTGATTTATGGGACTAATTTTTGGCATTAGCACAGGTGCTACTGAACTTACGATCACAGCTGAGCCCAAAATTGAGAAATTTTGTGAAGGGAGTTAGGCCCCGTTTTACGACTTTTCTTGCCACCTTTGTTAAGGGAGTCACTGCAGTTAATAAGTTCATGACACGGTTGTTAAATGAATCTAGTTTCCCCATTGGCTTCGCTTGTCAGAAGGCCGCCGAAGGGGATCCCACCACCCCGGGACACTGCAGCCGTCATAAATGTGAGCCAGTTGTCAAGCATCCAAGTTTAAATCATATGACCGTGGGGAGGCTGCAACAGTCATAAGTGTGAGAAATAATGGAAAGTCACTTTGTCCGCTGCATTGTAGCTTTGAACGGTCACTAAACGAATTGTTGTAAGTCGAGCACTCTCTGTGTAAGAGTCTTCACACATCGGCGTCACGTACTTGAGCCTCACTCCTGGACAGATTGTTGTTCGATGTATTGAAGCACGTGTTCTGCTTGAATTATTCCAATATTCTGCTTGATGGCGTAACAAAATAGGACGGTCCTTGGATTTGGAAAGCAACCTGAGAAACTTAGTAAGCAGTGATTTTTGGCGAGGCTTCTGAAGCTCTTGTCTTTCTTCTGCCTGGAACGATCCTTCGGGAGAAAAAGGATAAATGATGAGCTTACAGAGGACCTTCAGCGTCCCACAGTATTCTGCACAGGAAGAAAGATTAATTCAGCCTTTGCTGATGTAGGCAGATTAGAAGTAAATGCCAGGTCACTGCTTCTCTGCAGCTTCCTTATCAACACATGAGCCTATTCATCCTAAATGTCAGCACCCAGACACCGAAAGAAAGAATGGCTTAAAATTTCATTCTGCACACAAATTGAGTCTTGCCTGGACTTGGTAAGCCAACGGCTGGGGTTTCACCTTATTTTAAAATCTATCTAACCTGCTTATGTGTTGAAAGCTTCCTAAGGGTTGTTAGCAGCTTTAATGCTCGTGTTTGCTTTTATGCCTTAGGTGTATAAAGACGTTTTGCCACTAAGTCACACGTTTTAATTTTGTGTTGTTGTTGTTTTTTTCTTTTAAAGAATTTTCTCCTTCTGATGCAACCTATTCATGACTGAGGAGCTGGAAACAGCTAGACAAGTGCTGCCTTCGTTTCATCGTTCAACATGACCAATCCCCAGTGGGTACAAAGGTTTGAATAAGAATGTCTTGATTTGCTTTTTCTAGACGGTGTTCTGTTTGATGCGAAAAGGCACTCAGCGATGAATTAAGTCTCTCTTGGCCAGGAAAGTTGGACATTTGCAGTAGTAGAAAAATTTCAGTTGTGTGGATGACCTGTAAAATCTCCCCATTTCTTTCCAACTTTTAATTTCACGTGGAGCTTTCTTTTTTTTTAAAAAAAAGAAAAACCTCTTTCTATCAACATGTCTTCCTCGGTGTAATGGGCTTCGTTTAGTTTTAAGTTCCATTCTATACATATATCATTTCAACACATCCAGACATCTTTATCCGTCCCAGGTAATTTAAATAACCCCATGCCCTTCAGATGTTTGAACTACAATCCATATAGCAATAGCCCCTAGACTTCTATATCGCTTCATAGTGCTTTACAGCCCTCTCTAAGCAGTTTACAGAGTTAGCATATTGCCCCTCAACAGTCTGGGTCCTCATTTTACCGACCTTGGAAGGACGGAGGGCTGAGTCAACCTTGAGCCTTAATCCCTAACGGTTGGTCATGATAACTGGGTTTGATGGTAATCAAAAATAGTTCGATGGTCTGACGTGTCTAGCTCTATTCTAATATATTCTTCTCAAGTATACCTGGTTGCTGCTACTTTTTTTCCTTTTGTTATCTAGAAACAAGAGGATAGAATATGGTTTGCTGTTCCCTTTTTCAATTCCTCATGTTTGTATGAAAAACAGATGTTTTGTTTGGGGCAAATATTCTTGCATAATTTGCCCCCTGGAATAGAGTGCCTTCTATAATTATCTGGCTGATTATCCAGGCCATTTAATTCACTAGAGGATTTAAAACACTTTTTTTTTCAGAGAGAAATCAGTGCATCCTAAAAAAGAAGTTGAACATGAAGCTTTTTTCCCCCCTGCTTACCTTACCTTGTTTGTTCCAGTCTCATGATGTTTATTAGCCCATTATCCTGTATTACTGAGAGCAAAGGGTGTCAGGTGGGAGATCTGATTTAGACCTTTTGACACTCTAAAAGGCAGCCATTGAAGTGAGATAATTAATCCTGTTTTCCTTCATCATTTCACCAAGATTTCACTGTGTGTTTGTCAGCCATTCAAAGGAAGCCAGAATAAGAAAAAGCACAGATCATATGAATGTCACGATTGTTGCGGGGTGTAATAATTAATAGAAGCCTAAAAGCCCGCCAGAGTTTCCTGTTGCGTCCTCTTATACCAGTGATGGCGAACCTTTTAGAGACTGAGTGCCCAAAAACTAGCCCCGCCCCCACTCCACCCCCTGCCCCGCCCCGCCTGTCCTCAGGGCCACTCACTGCCCCCAGGGCCCGCCGCAGATTGCCCAGGCAGCCCAGCAGCGCTATGGCGGACATGCCCTCTGCCCGCGCCCTGCAGCATCAAGTGTGCACGATGGGGTGTGAGGGCAGAATCTTGTCTACGCTGCCTGGCTGCCATGTCCTTGGCTGTGCTACTCCACGTGGGCCACGCTCAGGGGCGACTCTCCTTCAGGGGGGCTGCTGGAGAGGAAGGGGTCACGGGGGGAGGCGAGGCTGGGGCAACGGTACGTGTGCCCACAGAGAGGGCTCCGAGTGCCGCCTCTGGCACCCGTGCCATAGGTTCGCCACCACTGTCTTATACCATACAGAATCAAAGTGGAGTTATCTTGAGACTCTTCCTCACATGGTCTGCTTTCCTGGGTCTCTATAAGATATGCCAGGTTAGAAAACAGGCATGGTGAGGACAACTGGAACTTCACTTTATTGTTCTAGGATATAGTAACAGAATTTTGAAAGCTTGCCATAGTTTCTCTCTGCCCCCCCCCCCTTATACCAAACAGACTCAAGGTGGGGTTATTTTGAGTTACTTTGGGTTCCGTTCCCCCTGTAGACCTACTGTAATGGCTGCTTTGAAGCCATGGATTGGATCTCGGTGATCCACTCTGCATTCCTTTTCCAAACCACTTTTAGTCTGGCTTCTGTTAAAGAGATTGATAACTATGTCCTGCCATGAGTCAAACTGGAATCTCCTTTGTGTATTCTTAAGTAGAGGTTTATTGAATCTGGTGTACAATGAATCTTCCATTCCTTTGATCCAGAAAAGAATCTGTAGGAAAGTGTCCCGCATAAACATCATTCTGAGGTATCTAATGGCTTGAACTTTGACCCTGGTGAAATCATTTAACATTACAAATGGATTATTCAAACAGGACCCAAAACATAGCTTATTCCAGAAGTCTTCCAGGAACCATAACAATCTGGAATCAATCTTTTGGTACCCATATCTTTGAGATACAACTAGGGATATTGACACATTGATGTCCTCCGCATTCATTAATAGTATTTTTAAGTAAAAATTTCTCTCCCACACCTTAAATAAACGTTGCTATCCCATACAGGAAACTGATCTACCTATATTTAGTTAAGTTGGTAGCTTTGTTCGAATTCTTGACACACTTTTACCACTGGTGCATCTTTATGTTTTATGAAAGTGTAAGGATGTGGGAATGACCTTGGCAGATGGAGGAGGGCAGAGATGCTTCCTGGGAATGATCAAATAAGAGAGGACATAGCCTGCAACTGCATAACGGGCAAAGGAAAACACTCAGAAGGGTGTTTTTTACGCTTGTCAGGCTGTAAAAGAGACCGCGGGAGATTTATACCCTCAGTCTTGCAAGTTTCTGTTAAAGTAGCCTTAGAGCAGTATTTCTCAACCTTGACAATTTTAAGGCACGTGGACTTCAACTCCCAGAATTCCACAGCCAGCAATGCTGGCTGTGGAATTCTGGGAGTTGAAGTCCACGTGCCTTAAAATTGTCAAGGTTGAGAAACACTGCCTTAAAGCAGTGATGGCGAACCTTTTAGAGACCGAGTGCCCAAACTGCAACCCAAAACCCACTTATGTATCGTCGGGTGCCAGGTGGGTGTGGCCAATTGGGTGGGCATGGCCTGTTGGGGTGGGCGTGGCTGCCGTGGTAACGGCAGACTGGGTGGGACTAAAAAGTTCAATCAATCAATTCCAACTTTGCGAGATCTTTTTTTTCCCCGCGAGAAGTTGAAATTGATTGATTGAACCTTTTTATTTTTTTTGCACACGGTGGCGGAGGCCTAAAGCGAAAAGGTTTTATAAAACCCAGCTGAAGGCCTAGGACTGGGGCGACGGCGCACGTGCCCACAGAAGAGGGCTCTGCGTGCCACCTGTGGCACACGTGCCATAGGTTCGCCACCACGGCCTTAGAGTAAAGTAGAATTTGCTCACAGTTGGGGGTGGGGGACTGGTTCTTATTTTTGTGGGTTTTTTTTTTCCATTGATGACTTCGTTAGGCCTCCTATAGAAGGTGGAGTTTCAGAGGTCGAAATAATTTCGCAGCAAATAGAAGACGAGACCAGAAGCGTCGCCCCGGTACAGCTGGTCAATTTCGCCTATCGAGATTTACCCCTCGCTGCGCTGGATCTGTCCGTTGCAGGCTCCCAGCTCTTCTCCAATTTGGATGAGGAGTACCAGAGAGAAGGGTAAGCATCCATCGACTTACTTTTAACTCCCCAAACTTTTTCTTAAAAAAAAAAAAAACTTCAGTAATTTAATTTACAGAAAAGGAACTCTCTCTGTCTCTCTCTTTTTTTTTCTTTTTTTTTTCTTTTGCTGTTATTAAATCATGGTCCTAATCTCTGGATCCATCCTCAGGCAACCTCGATTTTGCATTGTTGCTTTTAGCCAATCGTGTTGTTTGTTTAGAGCCCTTAAAATCACGATACGGATCCCTTGATAAGGGAAAGGGGTTTGGTTCTTGTTGCTTTTGTTGAACATAAGACGTTAGCTTCCCGACTTTGACAGTTTCGTAATAAGTTCCCATGTCTTAATTAGAAACAGGAGGTTCCGAACAGCTTTGCTGTTTTCTTTTATATATCTTATTATGTGTAATGGGAAATAATGGTCATAAAATGCTTTTAGGCTGTGTAACTTTTGGGTTCATGAAATGCTTTTAGGCTGGAAACGTTAGCTAGGCAAACACAGCAGAGCCCATTCTTCTCAAAAGGGCCTTAGAAGAAATAAGATTCAGGCTGATCTGGACACAATGCAGAATTGGAGGCAAAAATGAATTTTTAGCAAAGTTCTCCAGGCAGTACGAATAGCAGCTTCCCTGTTTTTGGCTTAAAGAGCTTTAGCTTATGAATGTAGTTCAGTGATAAAAATACATACATTGATAAAAAAAAAAATTAGAGTGCTTTTCAAAAAAGTGAAAAAAAAATATTCAGCCATGAATTCTGGGAGTTGAAGTCCACAGGTCTTAAAAGTTGCCAAGGTTGGACACCTCTGCTCTATAGTAGATTTGAAGTAGTAATTAACTTTTAACAGATACAAAATGATGGCCTCATCTTAAAATTTTTGGATTCTTTTACGTGTCCCATCTTCCAGACCTTGTCTGTCTGTCTGTCTGTCTGTCTGTCTGTCTGTCTGTCTGTCTGTCTCTCTCTCTCTCTCTCTCTCTCTCTCTCTCTCTCTATATATATATATATATATATATATATATATATATATATATATATATATATATTTAGTTTTAATAACATTAAAACTAAAACAGTGACTCCTGAGTGTAATCATCTTCCAAAAACCAAACTGTGAACACCAGGAGTATATCAAACTATAAAAAGTTTAATAACACAAAACATAAAACAAAACTACACCAAGCTTTCGTCGGACTCCTTCTGACATCGTCAGGGTTACGTGCCAGTCCATGGGAGAGTCCCTTTTATAAGCCACCCATCTATCTATCTATATCTATATACTATCTATCTACACACACACACACACACACACACACACAGTTTGTTTGTTTGTTTGTTTGTTTGTTTGTTTGTTTTGGGACCTAAGGGTTGATACTTCCCTTTGTTAAATTGGATGCTGTTGCAGACTGTATTCTGCAGTCAGTGCTGAGCAAAACTCCCACGTCCTTTCACGTGGCACGGAGCTACCTTTCATGGCATAACGTCCCTTCCCCCTTCTCCAACTCAAGAAAGCGGAAACTGTGACATCTGTTAGCAGCTTGAGTTGAAGTGTTTGTAGTGGCTCATTACCAGAGTATTATGGTAATCTTTTCCTTCTCTCCTTCGTTGTTGAGCATTCGCTTAAACAGCGGTATATTACAAAAAATTGTCAGTTGGTAATATAATGGGCTTTGTACACTGGGAAAGGCTGTTGTGAGATGCACATTTCTCCTTTGTTTCGTAAATTGGCATTGCTGATCTTTCCCTGTCAGCATATTTTTAAAACCTCCCAATTTAAGAAGAAACGTATAAATAGATTTACACCAGGAATCTCGCATATTAGCCTTTTTTTTTAAACAAAAGCCCCAAATTTTATTTACTTCCATAAATGCTCCTTTGCTGATGAAAGTGCCTTGATTTTTTTTCCCTTCAAAGAAATTCAGTTCGTTTAGAAATTTGCTTTATCAAATTGCTGTGTGTTTTATCTAAGGATCCTACTTAAAACTGGAAAGAAATTTATCTGTTTTTGCAACTTACATCTAGTCAGTTCTAGGAACTGTTTGGCAGGTAAAATTGAGGCATCTTCTACCATTTGTCTAGCAACTGGAAATACATTTGAAGGAGACCAACGTTCTTTGATTATGATCCTTTTAGGTGTCTATTGTTATAGTAATACACTGCTTTTAAATGATAGTATAATTTACGAAATGTATACTTATAACTTACATCCCTAAAGAATGATAAACATACATGTTTTTGTAAAAAAATGGGATTTTCTAACTGATCCTGATCTTTAATTATATTCTTTTGTTGGTAGTAATTTCAGTAATTCCAATTTCTCTCACTTGTTTTATTTTTCCTTTTAACAAGGTGAGTCCCAGTTAAAATTACAGCCTTATATCCCACAGTCGCTCTAAATCAGGGGTTCTCAACCTTGGCAACTTTTAAGACTTGTGGACTTCAACTCCCAGAATTCCTCAGCCAGCAAAGCTGGCTGAGGAATTCTGGGAGTTGAAGTCCACAAGTCTTAAAAGTTGCCACGGTTGGAGACTCCTGCTCTAAATATAGGCATCTCTGCCACCTACTGTCCATTCTGGGAATTTTTAAAAGTCACAGAAATAGACTAAATATTTAAGAATGACAAATGAAGGAATCAAATAGGAACCTAGATTCTAGAATCTAGAAATATTGTTGGAAGAAGGATGCATCTGATTATTTTTTAAATGTAAGTAGATCATCTGGTAGTGACGATTTTAGAAAATACCTCAAACAGCATCACTGTAACTCCTGCGTATCTGTAATTAGTCCCCAGTTTTTGACAGACGCCAGTTGAAGTCCTGAGAGAAGGACTTACAAAGTTGATTAGTAAAATTGGATCTGAGTTTGGGGCGCTCCGTTCTGTTGCATTATGTAAAGACTTAATAATATTTGCTCTAGAACAGGGGTCTTCACACTTGGCCCTTTTATGACTTGTGGACTTCAACTCCCAGAATTCCTCAGCCAGCGTGCCTGGCTGAGGAATTCTGGGAGTTGAAGTCCACAAGTCATAAAAGGGCCAAGTTTGAAGACCCCTGCTCTAGAACTTTAAACCCTATAGTGAAAGCACACATTCTATTTGCATTGGCAGAAGTTTCAAAGAAGAGTAAACGCTTTGCATACCAGAACGATTCCTGTTCAATCAGTCCTTGGCGTCTGAAATTAAAATTCTCAGCCGGTGTTGCAGTAAGCTGATCTTCACTGCTGGATAAAATAATGTAGTGCTTTGATTGGGTGTAAGGCAGCACGTGTGGTCCTAACTTGCTTTACTAATACAAAATATCAAAATGTAGGAATAGTGGCAACAGCCAAAACAGAAAACTACAAGAAGCAATAACGTTTATTTTCATTCCTCGTTCGTTTCGAAGTTGAAGTTGTACGAAGAATTCGGTAGGCTTCGTACCCGGGCAGTCCTTGATCCTCTGGAAAATTAAAATGGGAAATTCCGGTTCTGCAGGACACGCACACACCGCGTGGAATAAAACAATCGTATGGCAAATCATCAAAGACGGTTACTTAATCTAGATGTAGAAATGTGGTTTTTTTTGAACATATCTAAAAGAGTCCTAGATTATGATTCTCATGGCCACCAACTTTAATGGACAATTCGATAAGGTCATGCAGGAAAATAAACCTGTTAAGACAGTGGTTCTCAACCTGTGGGTCGGGACCCCATTTGGGGTCGATCAACCATTTCATGGGGGTCGCCAAGCAAGGCTGTCTGCCATTTTTTTTGTCCGCCATTTTTTTTTCCCTTTTCCGGCGGGTGCCTTACCTCCCTTGGGCTGGGCCAGCTGGTGGTTGGCCTGCTCCGTCTCTGCCGCTTGCCAGCTACGCCTCGGCCGGCGCAGGGGGCGGAACCACGCATGTGCGGCGCTCCCGGGCAGGGAAAGTCCTCGACTTACGACCGGTTTAGTCCTCGACTTATGACCGGTTTAGTCCTGGACTTACGACCGGTTGGGGTCGCGGCATTAAAAAGGTTGAGAACCACTGTGTTAAGAGATTCCAGTTGGGATCGTTATTATTTAGTCATTCCAACTTTGGAAACCATACATCTTTAAACCACCTAGGAGTCACCTCTTAGTGAAATGGACGGCATATAAATTTAATAAATAATAAATAAGAACCCACTGATGGTGACGGTCAATAGGTGTGGGTTCTTGAGCTGCTTTCTTGCTTTTGACCCTCTAACTGGCAAATGCATGGCCTGAATAGAAGACTGGCTGAGCCTTTGGTCTAATCCTGCATTGCTCCACTTTGCTGTTTGCACATTTTGTACAAAAGGAACAATTGGGGTTGAATCTGGATTCCCTCTGTGCCTGCTTATTGGACTGAGAACTTTGCAAACTGGACTTACCACACCAGGCGTGCAGTGAGCATGGTACTTTCACTAAACAGATGGGTTGAGTATATATTGTACCATAAAGATACTGTCATGGCTCCGAAAGAAGAAGCTCTTCAAAGAACTTTGAGGCATTGTTTACCTTAAAGAATCTTTAATTTGCAACATAGCTTCGGCAGGTACATAGAGAAGCCAAAATCTGAATTCTCCTCCCCCAAACACACAGTATCAAAGCATAACTCACTCCTTCATTTAACAGTCATTAATCACATTCTCCAATTAGTTTGAAGTGTGAACTTTCCCTCCCGTTATCTCCTCTTATTACAACTAACCTTGAAGAATACTCTACTGCAGGGGTAGTCAACCTTGGCTCTTTTATGACTCGTGGACTTCAACTCCCAGAATTCCTGAGCCAGCACAGCTGGCTCAGGAATTCTGGGAGTTGAAGTCCACGAGTCATAAAAGAGCCAAGGTTGACTACCCCTGCTCTACTGAGATATTGTTATGGCTAACTAGTCCCCAAGCACATTCTTCCCCCTCCCCTCCAGCACCATCTAATTTTAACTCTAAAAGTAGTACACAGGTTAAATAGGAAATGTCTGCATCTTTATATACTGTCAAGCAAGAACATCCGATGTTAGCAGCAGGGACAGATACGTTTCATTAATAATATGGCGGTGTAGTGATTTAGGGGCCGGATCAGGACAAAGTATGGAAGCTCAGGGGATCACATCCTTTCAGCCCAACTATCTACGATCGCTACTACGGGGGTGAAATGAAGAACCCCAGATTACATTTGCATCCTATACATTTGCAGGGTATAAATTCAACCGTGGATCCGCTCTCTGCTCAAACAAAACCTGGCTGCTTCTGTCTTGCTCTTCTTTTACCTGTCTGCCTTTTTCTCGTCTGTCTTCCTCTTCTTCCTCCTTCCCTCTCTTTTTCTTCCTTCAGATCTAACTGGCTTAAGCCCTGCTGCGGGAGGCGAGCGGCCGTCTGGCAGGTATTTTTACTCAGTGCGAGTCTCAACAGTTTCCTGCTAGCCTGTGTAGTATTGGTGGTGATTCTTCTGACTCTGGAGCTCCTAATAGATATAAAGCTTCTCCAGTGTGAGTAGCAGGCTTTTACCCTTGTTTCTGTTTTCCTTCCTGAAATGTTTGAGCAAACCACAGGATACAGATAGTTCTCGGTTTACAAACCGTCCATTTAGTGACCGTTTGAAGTTACAGTGGCACTGATAGCATCTTTGTGGTCCCTCTTTGTGTCCGCTTACTGCCATATTGATTTGGCCAGGATGGTTTCTATGCATTTTGTTTGCGCGATAACAGTCACTGTCCTATTCTCATGTTATGGTAATAGGTGTGTGTGCTAAACAAGATTCGGGGAATGTTTCTACAAAAAGATGGACGTCCTTATGTTGAAGGTTCCAGTGTGGAGCAAATATTGTCTCCTTCACACATGTTGGTTTTGCAGGATCCAATCTGGGTCGTTCACCGGGACCAGAGGTTTCGTCTTATGAGCTTTGAAGTTTGAAGTTCCCTGAAGATGGACTCCAGAACAAGTCCGAAAGCTCGGAAAACAAAACCTGTACTCCCAATAAATCAGAGGTCCCCAACCTTTTGGGCATTAGGGACCGGTTACGCGGAGAGAGGTTTTTCCGCAGACCGGAGGGTGCGTGGTTTTGTGTGCTGTCTGCATCCCACAGATGGGGCTTTGCTTGTTTATGCGGACTGGTTGCTGGCATGCCGTGGCCCGGTACTGGTCCACGGACCGGGGGTTGGGGACCCCTGCAATAAACGACCCAGATTGGATCTTTTAACATTATCCTGAGACACGTATATTTGCCTTCATGTTTGTTTTGACCCATAACCCGATGTTCTGAAAATTCTCCTAAATACTCGGTAAACTTTATTGCCCATAATATCGTCTTTGAACCGACAGCGCTCTCTGATCATTCGCCAGCTCGCCATGGGACAACTGGCCCTGGGAGAACTCTCTGCGGGACAAGGGTTACACTAATATCAAAGAAAGGGTGGACTAGAATCATTCAAGAAAGGATGCCAAAGGAAGGATAGAATGAAAAGCGAATGACAAAAATCGAAATATTTTTTTTATTGATTTTAAATAATTAAATTGAATTCTTAAATTGTCCCTTGGCGAGTTGGCCACGACGAGTTGGCCACAGCGACTGGCCCACACCGAATTGTCCCATTCCACTTTCTGAGGAGTTCCTGAACAACTTTCATCAGAATATCCACCTATGCCAGGGGTAGGCAACCTTGGCTCTTTTATGACTCATGGAGTTCAACTCCCAGAATTCCTGAGCCAGCATGGCTGAGCTTGGAAACTCTCCCTTTTCCCTCAGCATGGCTGGCTCAGGAATTCTGGGAGTTGAAGTCCATGAGTCCTAAAAGAGCCAAGGTTGCCTACCCCTGAGTCCTATGCCCTCCTGCCAGGAGGATTTTGTCTTTATTGATGCCTTCTCTTTACAGATCTTAAGGTTTCTGCGACTTCCTGGTTTTGAGCCCGCTTTAACAAAATTGTGATATTAATTTAAGAATAAGAAGGAAAATAGATATCTGCATTTCCTTTTAAAATACGCTTTAAGACTGACCATCCTGCTTTGGCCTATGCATGACACACATCACGTGTCACTTGCTTTTTTGTTCTTCCTTGTAGTTTCAAGCGCATCGCAATTTGCTGGCGTCATTCACTGGATCAGTCTGGTTATCCTATCTATCTTCTTTTCAGAGGTAAAGGAAATAGAAATTGTAACTGTAGGGAAAAAGAATATGGCTGGGGTTTTTTTTTCTTTCTATCCTTCAGTAAACATATTTTTAATTAGAACTGGACAGACTTTCGGTTTTCAGAACAGGCTTTCCCCAGCTAATTTTCATGTGCTAATCATAGGGGGAAGACCAGTGTACAGATGACACAGAATGTCCCAGTAAGTCTCTTGAGACCAGAGAGAAAGAGAGAGCCATAAATAGCTACTTTTATTGACAGATGCTTCTTCCATTGTCACTTGAAGTGTTGAAATGAGTAGCCAGATCAATAGAAATGAGGACAATTGGCCTCTGACAAGAGTCCCAGAGGACTTAATTGTGGCATTGTTTACAATTTAAAACATCTCAATTAAAGGCTAGAATGATGATGGTTACCTAGTTTGGGTAATAGAAATGTCTGCAAGAAAACAACCAAGGTCAGTGAGCACCAAGGACCCCACAGTCGTCGTCCTCCTCCTCTTCCTCCTCCTCCTCCTCCTCCTCCTCCTCCTCCTCCTCCTCCCCTCCTTCACCTCCACACTGCAAACCCCACTCCCTTCCAACACTGATGACGTTCCTAATTAGATAATGAAATGTCTGCAAGCAATGTATACCAATTTTTTTATACCAGGGGTATCCAACCTGGGCAACTTTTAAGACCTGTGGACTTCGACTCCCAGAAATTTCTGGGGGTTGAAGTCCACAGGTCTTAAAATTGCCGAGATTGGACACCCTTGGTTTAAACTGTCCAAGGTCTGTTAAACTCTTATTTGCAAGCTTGAATAAAGAGACTTAATTTCTTAAAAGAGATTTAATTTCTCATTGCCTGCTTGTAAATGGCCAAATTCATACTTCATTAGGAGCATATTTTCTTGCCAAACTTCAAATAAGGCATGAAATTGGCTTAGCAGCTGTGTTCACTTAAACTGTGGGCAGGCTCAGAGCATCCTCCTGACACCCCACTCAATCAGCACTTGGGTTAGAAACAGATTGTTTTATCCCTGGGATTGTTTTAGGCTCATCTCTAATTAACCATATCACACGAGTGGGGATGAGAGCATTAATCTTCCTTCCCAGCTGAAGAGCCCAAGGATGAAATCTTTGGAGCAGCCCCCACAAAATTAGGGCCAGTTCATGAATTCCCCTCTGGCTGCTTGTTTTACAAGTAGTCCTCAATTTACGACTGCAGTTGAGTCATAAGTCATTGCAGTGATTAAGCGGGCCACCACTTTTCCACCCTGAGAAAAAACATTTGCATTTGCAAATGGCCTAAAATGTTTGGCAGCTCTTGTCCACTAAAATCTATGAAAGGGACATTCATTATTATTATTATTATTATTACTATTATTGTTATTGTTACTGTTATTGCTGTTATAACTTGAAAGTAGGATCCATGGAGACTTTAAGCAATGCTACTCATTTCTGAGTTGGAGAATGGTTGCTATTAAACTTGAAAAGATTGTCCCTATTAGTCTGGAATTTTGCTTATCTTTTCCATTATTCCCAGAACTTGGAAGAGGTAGAAGCAGGGCATCTTTTTAAGAAGGGAATAAGCTTTAAATATAATTGATGTCAGCATGTTTTAAATGAATGTGTAAAAGACAAATGCTAATTTCTGCTCTTCTCCCTCCTTCCCCCCCCCCTTTTTGTTTCCCAACATGGACTTCCTTAGACTATTTTGAGAATAGTCGTACTCGGTATATGGGACTATATTGAAAACAAAATAGAGGTAAGTCCAAAGTAGCGAAATCTTTCATGACATGTCCCTCTTGCCCAAACCTTGGTGTGCATTGCTCAGGTTTCTGCTACTCGTTGTAGCAACCAGGTTAAAGTCAAAAGGCAAGGTGGTATATTCTGCCCAAACTGTAGCTCCTTTGCATGGAATCTGCTAAACTACAGGTAGTCTTCAACTTCCGACCCCAATTGAGCCCAACCTTTCTGTTGTTAAGTGAGACATTTGTTAAGTGAGTTTTGCCCCATTTTACAACCTTTCTTGCAACTCTTGTGAAGTGAATCACTGCAGTGGTTAGGTTAGTAACACAGTTGTTAAGTGAATCTGCCTTCCCCATTGACTCTTTGTCAGAAGGTCACAAAAGGGGATCACAGGACACTGCAACCGTCATAAATACTAGCCAGTTGCCAAGCGTCTAAATTTTGATCACATGACCAGGGAGATGCTGCAACGGTCGTGTGAAAAACCATCATAAGTCATTTTTTCCAGCACCATTGTAACTTGGAATGATGACTAAGTGAACTGTTATAAATCAAGAACTACCTGTATAGGACAATCCATTGGAAATGTGATTGCGTAAATACAACAAATGCAGTATGGGCAACATGGGTAAAATAATCAGTATGGATCCAAAGAAGAGAAAGGGTTGGATTGTCACTTGATAACGTAAGGCGCAAGAAACCAGGATCCAGGATAAAGTTCAAAAGTACTACAAGTTTATTTCATACACAAGTTTATTTTATACACAAGAATCTGATCTACTAACAGTCAAGGCATACACAAGAATCTGATCTACTAGCAGTCAAGGCAAATTGACACTAGATAAGAGTCAGCGGAATCCATGGGCGTAGATCTCTTGTGGATGCATAAGGATTCCAAACTGATGATGCATTTGACCCTACCCTATCCTCGGACTCAACCTGGCCATTTCCCACAGATGCATACGTTCAAAAATAATGTATATGTGATTCCTGTGAAATTCTTTTCATATTAGGTATTTGATGGTGCTGTAATCATCTTATCTTTGGCTCCCATGGTGGCATCTACAGTGGCTAATGGACCAAGCAGTCCATGGGATGCTATAAGTCTCATTATTACCCTGAGAATTTGGAGAGTCAAACGAATTATCGATGGTAAGTCAACAGTGAATTTTTTTTTTTTAACTTGGTCGTGTTTGGTGAGAGGAGTGACTGTATAAATTTGAAAAATTAGCAAATAAAAACAAGCCATTCCTTTGTAAAATGGATAACATCTATTTTAGGCTAATTTCAAGCAGAAAACACAGATTTAACCAGTTGACCCTTGCTTAGAAGATAAACAAATTCCCA
This sequence comes from Protobothrops mucrosquamatus, assembly GCF_001527695.2. Taxonomy (NCBI): domain Eukaryota; kingdom Metazoa; phylum Chordata; class Lepidosauria; order Squamata; family Viperidae; genus Protobothrops; species Protobothrops mucrosquamatus. Next base: position 81,022 of record NW_015386318.1, on the reverse strand, counting down.
ATGTACTTAAGTCACATGTTTTGTCCCAGTGTCATAACAGATGCAATAATGTACTTGTGTGGGCAATTAGAATTTTGCGAAAAAAAATAATCTGCAGCAGGATGTGGAGGTTTAGAGAAAGAAAGAAGCACCAACTTGGGGGCTGAGCAGTTCAAGTTCTTAGCAACTTCTTTTAAAGAAACTGCATGTGAAAATCCACCTGTAATCCATTAGACCAATATTTCTCAAGCTTGGCAATTTTAAGATGTGTGGACTTTAACTCCCAGGATTCCCCAGCCAGCATGGAGTTGAAGTCCACCACCTCTTAAAATTGCCAAGCTTGAGAAACACTTCATTAGACCAGGGGTCTTCAAACTTGGCCCTTTTATGACTTGTGGACTTCAACTCCCAGAATTTCTTAGCCAGGCATGCTAAGTCATAAAAGGGCCAAGTTTGAAGACCCCTGTGTTAAGGCATCCAAGAAGACTCTAAATCAGGGGTCCTCACCTTGGCTACTTTAAAACTTGTGGACTTCAACTCCCAGAATTCCTTAGCCAGGCATGCTAGCTGAGGAATTCTGGGAGTTGAAGTCCACAAATCAAAAGGGCCAAGTTTGAAGACCCCTGCTTTAGACAATTAGAGTAGAATAGGTGATCTTGAATGAGCAAAACTTGCTTCCATTTTCCTAAGTAAACACACACACACACACACGTCTTCTTTTTAAAAGGAAGACTTGGAGGCAATAGATGATTTTTGACAAGCCAAGAGAATCTTATCTCTCTCAATTGCACGTCGGTTCTTTCAAGAGTCTCACTTTGCATTTGTCGAGGGATGCATCGTGACCCATTCTGCTTTCAGTAGCCGCAGAAAGTCTGCATTTCTGATTAGTAGTAGAGAACTGCCTTCTTATCTGCTATGAAAGACCCTATTTGTATGGTTCTGATTTGTAGCCTACGTCCTGCCCGTTAAAGTGGAAATGGAGATGGTGATTCAACAGTACGAAAAAGCAAAGGTTATTCAGGACGAGCAGCTGGAAAGACTGACCCACATCTGCCAAGAACAGGGGGTAAGAGGGCACAATTATATCTCCATGCCAATGTCAAAAGTTTTCGTCCGTTAGTTTTCCTCTGATGCTAGGAAAAAATTAGAAAGCAGAAAACCTCTTGGGCTGAATCTTCAAAATATATATATGATATATATTTTGATATATATATGATAGATAATGTCTGTAAAAATGTGACTCCTGGGTATATTCATATTGTAAAATAAATAACTTACGATCACCAGGAGGATTCAAGTAAGAAAATATTTTAATAAAACCAAGCTTTCGTTGGGAGCTCCCAACATCGTCAGGGTTAAAAGCCAGTCATCGGAAACACCTTAAATAAGGTGCCATGTGCACCTTATTTAAGGTGTTTCCGATGACTGGCTTTTAACCCTGATGATATATATATGGCACCTTATTTAAGGTGTTTCCGATGACTGGCTTTTAACCCTGATGATATATATATGGCACCTTATTTAAGGTGTTTCCGATGACTGGCTTTTAACCCTGATGATGTTATATATATATAAATATATATATATTTAAAAATTCTCCTGAGTGCCAGAAACAGCCCACAGTCGACCCACATTACCCAATGCTCCATGCTCCACTGCTAAGCTGCACTTATGCATTTTGGCCATAGGGTGGCAGCAAAGGCACTTCTTTCATTTTCCTAGGTCAGTCTGACCTCTTATGACATATGCAATTCTGGACTCTAACTTACCTTTTTCTCTCCAAATAATTACTTGTGAATTGTGAGGTGGGGTCATCTTGCATCCTCTAAAAGAGCCCAACTTGCCTGAACATTAAGCCTTCCTGGAAGAAAGTGTTTTATCTGGTGGGTTTAAATGATTTTTCCACCACCTGAACAAATTTTTTCTCCTTTTCTTCGCTGTTCAGTTATCTCTGGGGCAGTAGTACCAGGCTCTTTCTGGGTGCTTTGGGGGAAATTATTATAAATTGAGGGTCATCCTTTGGTGTAAATACAGCATTTTTATTCCTGCTTGCCATCTCTCGAATTCTGGGTGGTTGTTTTTTCATGCCTCCCAAAATTGTATTTCTAGTTGATTGTACCAAAATGTTGAATTTAGAAAAGCAGTACTGTTACATATCCGCTGCTTGCTTCCACTTATTTAATGTTCCTGGCCATGTTGACACATCCACGTATTAAATGTTGCGGGATCGTTTTCCCAGGAAAGACAAAATGCCACTTAATGGATCTCTCAGGGCATCACGTATCACACTTTCTCCCACCGCTGACTTTCGGCTGAGAGAAAATAGGGAGCTGTTGAGACCTGTTAAACTATCTCTGCTTTGGTTTTAGAGTTCAGATAGCAAGTTTCTTATTTCCTAGAGGGTGGTCTAGCTCTGCTTCTTGTCCGTCAATGTAATGCCTGATTTGGTAGCACAGACGGGTCCTCGGGGCCCCCAAAATTTGCACTCCTGATTTGCACAAAACACAGTTATACAATAAACTCTTAACTACCTCAAAAAACCAAGATCAAACTCTGGCTTCTGATGTTTGACCTTGAGGCTGTAAAAAAAACAGTAGCAAAACCCTATAAGCTGGAAACCACAGCTTTGTATTACAAGTACATATAGCCGTTGCTGGTCTAGAAATACCAGGAAATTTAGATGTGCATTTGTGTATGTATTTATATCTAGAATGTGTGTCTTGTTTTACAGCAGTTTGATATGTAACCCTCCTTTGTTAAAAATATCACATATTTTTAAAGAAGCTTTTATTGTCGCTGTAATTGTTGATAAGTGCTAAAAAGATACCATGCTTGATTTGATTTCTGTGTGAGTTTAGAGATGGCTCTGTTTCACATTCGTCATGTTGTGACTTTGTATTTTGGTGGCATATGCCATCAGGCTTAGTTCACACTTATTTCAGGAAGCGTTGGTGTTTGTGCCTCTAAATTCAATGTTTTCTTTTAAAGAAAGGTTAGCAATTACATTTGTTTTCGATTATGAAAACAATAAACTTTGATTCTCTTCCCCCCCTTTTGAATTCATGTAGGTGCATAATTTGGTGGTGATAGCTTTCTGCATTTTCAGAAAATCTGCAATGTACATACAAAACTATTTTCAAAGAAATAAATTGAAAGAAAATGAGAGTGCCGATGTAAAAGGGCATTAGATTTATACAAAATAATTAGTGAGTTTTTTACACAGCACGTGTCTGTGTCAAGAGTAAAAGACCAAAATAAATGAAAAATCCGCAGTTGTTAAGTTTTAGCAATGGCTGGCGTCACATGACAAAAGGTAGCCGCAGGAGTTGGTCGATTGTACAGCAACCATTAAAATGGATGTTGTCAATTGATAGTGTTTTTTCTTTTCAGCAGTGACTGATTCTTTTGAATCACACTAAGGGTCACAGAGAGTTTATGCAAATATAATAGCCACATTTATGTCTTTAATTTCCTATTAGAGAAAAGCTTTCTTTATTACAGTTTGCTTGGAGCAAACACAACATTGGTGCAAATTATGTTGTGTGCATCCATGCCAGTTCTTCCCAATCTCAGTTTGCTTGCAGGGCCAGAATAAGCCATATGGAGTTTTGGGTGAGTGGATCACTTAACCCCCCCCCCCCCCAATTGTGGATAAACTCACCCATGCCTTAATGCAGTGTGTCCACCCTGCGACAGCCTTTAGCAGCCCTTGAACCATTGTTATGTCAGCCTTTCAAAACTTGAACTGTTTGAACAGATCAAGCTGGTCATTTTTACAGATGGTGCCCAGATCTGAGATCTTCAAACTCTGGTGCTAAGATGCCTCTTTAGGAGCAGCACCAGAATATCACTCTTTACGTGGGTATCCGTATTTACACGCAATATACCTCTGCATATTGCACATTAAGAGCCGTGGAGGTGTAGTGGTTAGAATGCACCATTGCAGGCTAACTGCCCACTGCCAGCAGTTCGATCCTGATTGGCTCAAGGTTGGCGCAGCCTTCCATCCTTCCGGGGTCGGTAAAATGAGGACCAAGATTGTTGGGGGCAATACACTGGCTCTGCAAACCGCTTAGAGAGGGCTGTAAAGCGGTATATAAGTCTTAAGTGCTAGTGCTAATTGCTATTTTTCTCTCTTTCTTTGGCTTCAGTTTGAAATTAGACAGCTGCGGGCACATCTGGCGCAGCAGGATCTGGACCTGGCAGCTGAGAGAGAGGCAGCTTTGCAGGTGCCTCACATGTTGAAGAAACAGACGGGAAACCGGTACAAAGTGGTGGCTGCTGGGGGCGATTCTGATGACGAAACTACTGCGAACATTACAGAGTTGCGTCCGGCTCGGGGTAAGTGGCCAAGAGTCCCACGTCTTCTCCTTCTCGCTTCTTCCTTCTCCTTCTCCCTTCTCCTTCTCTTCCTCCTCCTCCTCCTCCTCCTCCTCCTCTTCTTCTTCTTCTTCTTCTCCTCCTCCTCTTCTTCTTCTTCTTCTTCTTCTTCTCCTCCTCCTCTTCCTCCTCCTCCTCCTCCTCCTCCTCNTTCTTCTTCTTCTTCTTCTTCTTCTTCTTCTTCTTCTTCTTCTTCTTCTTCTTCTTCTTCTTCTTCTTCTTCTTCTTCTTCTTCTTCTTCTCCTCCTCCTCCTCCTCCTCCTCTTCCTCTCCTTCTCCTTCTCCTTCTCCTTGTTCTTCTTCTTCTTCTTTCCTCCCTCCCTCCTCCTCCTCCTCCTTCTTCGTCTTCTAGTGGAGAGCGTTTAAAGCTGTGGTATTCTTGTTAAGCAGTGTCTGTTCATTTCGATCCGATGTGCGTAGACTTCCCCAGGTTGCAGAAGGAAGTGACAAACAGGATCTTAGGATCAGGACAATATGCAGAGAGACTACTCTTTGAGGAACTGGGTTTGTGGCCGTAGTAGTTTTCATCCCAGATAGGAGTCTTGGATTCCAAATTCAGTAGGACAGTGTTTCTCAACCTGGGCAACCTTAAGATGTACGGACGTCAACTCCCAGCATTCCCCAGCCAGCTAGGCAGCTATGAGGAACTCTGCAGGAGGATGCTTTGATTGTGTGTTGCTTAGAAAGCTCTTCATAAAAGCCCCTAATAAATAACCTATTTGTGCGGCATCAGGATTTGCAGTTATCTCCAACCAACTGGTTACACAGGGATCCCCTCTTATCTATTTCTCAACTTAGGACCGCTGCTTAGTGACAGTTCAGAGTTACAACAGACCTATTTAGGACCCATTTCTGAAGTTCTGATGCAATCCCCAGGGGCCGTATGACCACATGTTGGGCAGCCTACATTTATGTCCATTTGCACAATCCCCCCCCCTCGGTCCCATAACCATGTTTTACAACAGTTTTGCAGAAAACCAGCATTTTCAGCAAAACTGAGCTACAGCAAACCATTGTTTTGCTTAACGTCCACAGCATTCACTCAACGATTGCCGCAGAAAAGATGGCAAAGTCGGGCTTTACGTGGGTGACCTGCTTTATGACCGTCACAGTTCCATTGTGGTCCTAAGTCGAAAGACTATCTGTAGTAATTTGGGCAGAAGTCAAGTGACTTTGCTGCTGTTGCCGGGTCCTTTTAATATTGAGTTGTAGCTTTCCAAAGTGGGTCTGCATCCAGTTTCATTAATCTACTTATTCTTTTAAATCTGAATACATGAAGATACTTTATAATTTATGCATATGTTCCTTGAGGGTTTACATTAGGAATGCAAGGAAGCAGTGTCGAAATTCCTGTGATTTGCAGGGCCAATCTTAAAAGTTTTATACTTTCTAAGTTATGTTTCTAGGTAGCAACAAGCACAGAGTGCTTCAGCTGGGTCATCCATAAAACATAACAGATCCACCCGCCAAATAAATCCTCCCTTAATGTCTGTATCATGGTATGAGGACACTTAAGCGTACTTAGAATTCACAGCCTGCTTGAAAACAAGACAGACTAAAATCAATTAGAATTTGTTTTCGGGGAGATGGTGTTCCAGAGAAGGGAAATTAGGTTGCAGTCTACACTCTTCAGACGAACGAGAATTTTGCCTTTGCCTTTAGTTGGACTAAACAGGTTGTCCTCGAGTTACAATCACAGCTGAGTCCAAAATTTATGTTGCTAAGTGAAACAGTTGTTAAATGAGTTTGCCCCAGTAGCCTTTTGGGGGAGGGGGGAGAAGCACCTTTGAGATAACTACAACCTGGAGGACTGAGAATCTCCGTAGATAATTGACCCATCCAATGGATTTAAGCCGTTAGTATTACGTTACGGCTGCAGAAAACAAGGAAGGTTGATAGCACGTCTGAAGAGCGGAGGGCTAAAACAGGTTAAATTGCTCCGGAGTGGAAATGTTGCTTCTGAGTCCCTCCAAAATCTTCTCACCTGGAGAACTTCAGTCCAGGTTCAAATAAGGGGCTTTTAGTGAGTGAGACTCTGCCTAATTCCGGAGAAACGGGATACTCCCCCCCCCGCCCCAGAGCCAATTATATTTCCCTGGCCCATAGAGAACAATGAACACATTCACCCCAAACTATTTGACCGTGAAGAGTTACAAACCTGCATGAGAAAAATTAGACTTTGCTGACTTTTCAGCCCCCTTTCTCTTCCCCCTCTCCCCTGCGCGACATTTTTACGGTGAAGCTATTTAAGTTAAGCTCGAATTTGCCTTCAAAGTCTCTGCATCCCGTGTCACGTGCATCAGGCCTCTTCGAAGCAAAACTTGAGAAGGCCCCCAGGCACCGAGCATCCTGCAGACCTTTAGAACAATCTCCCAAAATGGGCAGTTAAGAACACGGAGTAGCTATGAAATAACGGGAAATGATGCGCCGGCAGGTGGTGTGCGAGTTTTAAAGTACTTGCATTAAAAAAAAAAAGATGTCATCCGTTTCTGATAATAATCTGGTTGTCTCTGGTTTCCAGTCTGCCAGTTATGTCTTGGATGAACTACGTCAGTGTTTCTCAACCTTGAGAAGTTTAATACGTGTGGACTTCAACTCCCAGGGGAGCGGGGAATTCTGGGAGTTGAAGTCCACACACTAAGGTTGAGAAACAACAATCTAGGTGGCTTCTGATGAATGATCATTAAGGTGGCCAAGCTAATTAGCATTTAGGAATTATTATTATTTTTTGTAAGTAAAGCTTATTGTGGACTAAGAAGGAAATCCCACTTCCATCCCACTCATGTACTGGTGCCTAGTTTACCCAATTTTTGTTCATTTTAATGTTTTTATTCTTTTTTTTATGATGATGTAAGCCACCCAGAGTCACTCAATAGTGAGATGGATAGCATATCAATTTAATATATAAATTGTATAAGCAAGTTCCTGTATATATTTCAAGTAGGATCGACTTATAGCAGTTTGTTTAGTGATCGGTCAAAGTTACAACGGCACTGAAAAAAGGGACTTATGACCGTTTTTCATACTTATGACCGTTGCAGCATCCCCAGAGTCACGTGATCAAAATTCAGACGCTTGGAAACTGACTTGTATTTATGACAGTTGCAGTGTCTCGGGGGCCAACTGATCTCCTTCCACTTAACAACTGTGTCACTAACTTAACAACACAGTGAGTCACTTAACAACGGTGGCAAGAAAGGACGTAAAATGGGGCAAAATTCACTTAACAAATGTCCCACTTTGCAACGGAAATTGTGGTCGGAAGCTGAGGACAATCTGCAGGGGGAAGGGCTCAAAACGGAGCCTGCAACGAAAGCTGTAAGCATCCTCCCAGCAACCATCTTGCTTTTTTTGACCCTGTCTGCGTAGATCCCGATTGCAGCTCTTAACCCGTTCAATATGCCAACCGCTAAGTTCATTCACTGCTGTAAAACTGCCTTTAAATCTTAGGATCTTAAATCTTGCCTTTATGGACTACTAATGGCTCCCGAACCTCTTAAAATTTCCTTTATGAGTCTTTCATCTCTTCCCTCGCTCCGGAGTTTTCTTCTGAAACCCTCTCTCTCTCTTTTCTTTTTCTTTTTCTTTTTTTTTAGACTTTGCAGAAAACACACTCCTAACTTCGTTTAAAGTCAGATTTTGGGAAATCTGTGCGAAGAGAAAGGCCTTGAAACCGTGTTTTAATATTTCAAACCGGCTTCCTTTTTTTTTCCTGCTAGAGGGGGGGGAAAACAAGGGGCACGTGACCCCCTAATTGCTTGAGATGCGCTGGACTCTTTTCTCCTTTCCTTCTGTTAATTCCTGCAGCCAGGAAACATTGTCTGGCCATCCATTAAAACAATTACTGCCTTGTTGAAGCAAGTCCCTGGGACTTCAGAGTGGGTGATTATTAGGTTGTCCCTAAAGACACCGAGTTAGTTTATTAAATGAAGTCCCAATAAGGCAGCCAAAGTGGGGAGGCAGTAATGACATTAGGCTGTTTTTCATCCAAGTGACCATTTTTTCCTCCACAAACAGGCAAATCAATATAGACAAAAGTTTAAGGGGGTTTGTTTTTTTAAGGGACCCAAGAAAGTCAATGCAGCAGCGTCTTTTAAACAGGTTTGATTACGAATTCAGTTGTCCTATTTAATATCAAAAGATGGTCCGGATAATATTTGTTAATAAAGGAATACTATAATTACAGGAGGAGGTTATTGTTGAAATGCCAGATCAATGATCCCGGATGTTATAAAAATATTAGTCAAGGAAAGAAGCCAGAAGAGGAATGAATCGTTTATTTCCCAACCACATTTGTTATCTTCGTTTTTTTTTTAGGTATCACTTTGATGATTAGAGATATCTAATTGCTTAGAACTCATACAAGTAATCAACTGATTTAGCGTACATGCGGGGAAAATCTTCTTAAGAGGCCCTCCTTGCCCCATATTTTCATTGATCTTCTGTAGCTCAAGTCTGTCACAGGAAGGGATTCCCTAAGTCGCTGTAATAAAAATCGGATTTAAAAAAAAAAAATCAAGCTTCTTGTTCTGTAAACTGGAGCATTTGGCTAGTTTATCAAAAGATTTGTCTA